>NC_053425.1:59408678-59642673 GCF_007990345.1 Gossypium hirsutum | reverse complement strand
ATTACCCATCTGGGCTAAATCCTTAATATAGCAAGGGCAATGGATACTCGGCCAAACTAAATCCCGTTCGCAACAAATGCAGGGCCCTATTAGTTTTGGGAAAGCGCATATAATTATCAGAATTCAACATTCAATTGGGACTTAACCCTTTACCATCATTTCAAGCATGTATCAAATTCTCCATCATAGCATCCAAGTAAAGCACATCAATATAACTCACATTACATATAACACAACATTCAATTAAACAAATTACATGACCGATTAAGTTACACGAACTTACCTAGACACTTGTTCGCGTAAAAGTCTACTAATCTGAAACCTTTTCTTCTCCTCGATCTAACCTCAAATTAGGATTTTTCGGATCTATATAAATGAATTTAACCATTAATTTCACACATTTCATATTTAAATGGACTCAACTTACGTCCTAGGCAAAATTACCATTTTGCCCCTAACTTTTTAGTAATTTCAATTGTCCCAAGGCCCAAAAAATGAAACTTGTGCAAATTACTCCCTATTCCAAGCCTAACCAAAGCTCCATTACAAAATTTTTAGCACGTGTACTCATAAAAATTCAAAATTTTTCATCAAACTTTACAACTTACATTTTAGTCCCTAAATCATGTTTTCATCAAAAATCACTTTGTAAAAGTTATTTATCTATCAATAATATTTCATTTCCTACCATATATTTCTAATTTCTAGCATATACATCCATGACCCAGTTTTCATACCTTGATAACTTTTTAAATTAATCCCTCAAATAGAGAGCTTAAACTATCCCGGTTTCAAACACACCAAAATTACTAAAAATGGGACAGGGAAACTTACCTAGTTAGCCCTTGAAAGTTTCTTTCTCTCACCTAGGGTTTTCATGTGTTTTTAGGCTGAAGATGATGAAAATACGATGATATATTTTCTTTTCATCTTTTAATTAATTAGGTATTTTGCTATTTCCAATTTAGTCCTTACCCTTTTTTTCTATAATTCCATGGATGAGTCACCAAGAAAATCTACATACTTTTCTTAATGGTCTAATTACTATATAAGGAACTCTAGATTTGAATTTCATAGCTATTTAATCCTTATAGCCATTAGAATTCAACTTTCGCATTTTATGCAATTTAGTCCTTCCCGTAATTAAACACTTAATCAATAAATTTTTTGTATCAAAATTTTTACATGGCATGCCTATTACATTACGGACCATATAATAAAATAAAAATAAACCTTATTTTTGGATCGAATTTGTGGACTCGAAACCACTGTTTTGATTTCACTAAAAAATGGGCTGTTACAAACTCCCCGAACAACCAAATGTTACCATTTCATCCTGGGTTGTCAGGCAACGGTAAGTAGGCGCTTCCACCGGTGTGGCTGCTTCACAGTTTTGGCGCTCCTCACCACCTAATTGGTTGAAGTACTTCCACGACCTTCATGCTCCAACCACCATGACCTCTTACCGTACCTCCCAAACCCGTCCTAACCCCAGCCATTTTGCCATAAATGCTTACAAAAAGGAAAATTGAAGAATAGAGGGTTACCTTTAGGATTGATTTAAGATCAGGAAGAAAATAGGTTACACACTCTGGTGATAAAAATGGACAAAGAGAGTAGATGAACAGGAACAGGATGAAGAAGAAATTAAGGATTTTTTAAAGAATGCAAGAAACAAAAATTTAAGAGTAGAAGCAAATGGTGTAACTAACGATTTCACTAACATAAATTCATGTTTTTAATTAAAATGTCCTCTAGCATTTTTAGGTTTTCAAAATTTGTAAGAAAACCATCCAATGAGCCAATCCATGTTTGACATGTTTTGGCATCTTAGACAGGTTATTCTAAAAGTGTTTGATATTCTATTAAGAAAGGATGAAAGTATCCAAAAAGTAAACTTCGTAAATCAAGTATCTTTCATGTGAGTTCGCAAATCACGTATCGGCCAATCACATTGTACAGCTACCCGCATCATGTTGGACGCAAACTAATTAGCTAAGTACCTACGAATGAGGGTTAATTGAAGTACCTGTGTGAATTATTAATTAGAGCACGCTTCTCTGGTATAGTTTATTAAATTCTTTCTCATCATAAGTTAAGTGAAGTGATTTTTTGAACAGGCTTATCATGTGCAAATGAATTAAGTCACTCACACTAAGTATGGATGGGAGATGTATACTCCAAGACCATTGAGAAAGAAGGGTTTTTTAAAGAACAAACATTTTCTTCGGTTGGAATGTAAGAAATTTATGGATGAAATTTCCTTTGAGGGTGGGTGAATTCCCACACCCGAAAATATTAAAAGATAAGTACACTAGTAATTTTAGGTATCTAGAAATATCTGGCTAAGTAATTTACAAATGGTAAGATTTCCATTATTAGCCTCGTTATGTTAGAAACAAGTATTTTCTTTAACGAAATATTATGATAGGGGACATTAATGGTGCTATTGATAAATTTGTTTTGGTGTACAAGTGCAGGAAGGTTATAGGAGATGGATGTCATTCTCCAAGGAATACTATCTCATTTCAGTATTCATTTTCTTTCTTCTATAGACTTTTCTGGTTTGTTTTGGTAAGAGATAAATTATGGAGTGGTCTATCTATAGGGAAAAACTAGTGAATTAGCTTATAAAATTGAGAAATTCTGTAAACTAGTAATTTTTCTAAATTTTTTGTATCTTTTGATTGAAGATACAGGAAGAAAAAAATAGAGAATTTCAATTTAATTCAATGAATTTGTACTATGATGGTTGAGGTTATAGTAATCTTTAAAGTTCCTCTGCATGTGAATGAATCATAGTTTTATTACATAAGTATGCACCTTCTTTTTTGTTTCTAATACATTTGTTATGTCACACCCCGTACCCGAGTCCGTCGCCGGAGTCGGACACGAGGGGTTTGCAGACTTAAATCACTTCTTTGCACAATCCATTTTAAATTTTCCAGGCAAGCTGGCTAACTGCGTCACTATCACCTTAAAAATCATATCTTGAGTTTCACAACTCGAAAATCAGTTTCGTGATTTTTCCCTGAAACTAGACTCATATATGCATTTACAAATTTTTTTCTAGAATTTTTGGTGGGGCCAATTAGTACAGTTTATTAGTCAAAGTCTCCCATGTTACAGGGATCGACTACACTAACCTTTACGCATTACGACTTGGATATCTCCCTGTACAGGGCTTCAATACTGATGCCGTTTGTTTCTATAGAAACTAGACTCAAAAATAAATCTAGGCATATATGGCATGACTTCTAATTATGTCTGGTTAATTTATAATGAATTTCTAAAGTCGGAATAGGGAATCCAGAAACCGTTCTGGCCCTGTCTCACGAAAACCTGAATATCTCTTAACATACTGTTCATATGATCATTTCATTACTTTCCTATGAAAATAGATTCATCAAGGTTCGTTTACATAATTTATTCACTATTTAATTCCATTCCTACTATTTTTAGTGATTTTCCAAATCTACATTACTGCTGCTGTCAGCATCTGCCTTTAAGGTAGACTTTACCTATTTCATAGTTTCCATGATTCAACTAGCCCTTTTAGCATAAATAGCACAAATTATGATAGTGATTAACCATTCCCATGGCCAATCCTTGTTAAGCATATCCACACCTCTCAATAACCATATCCATACCAAATGATTATAACATTATGCTCAAACATATATAAGCCATTTTCGCATGGCTATCCAAAATTATACAAATCCAAAGGGTCCATGACCCACAACAAAAAGGGTAGTCCTATACATGCCATTTCAAAGTTCAACCAAAAGTGTACCAAAAGGGGCTTTGATAGTGTGGGCGACTTCGACTTCAAAATTTCCGAGTCCGATAGCTGACGAACCAAAATCTATAAAACAGAGAATCAAAGAAACGGAGTAAGCATTTAGTGCTTAGTAAGTTTGAGCAAAGAATTTAAGCACAACTGAAGTATAGCATTCATATAACTAAACGGATAATTTCATATGCACAAATTCTCAATATCATAATTACTTCACATTACCAACCCTTATATTCACACACAAAAGATCAACTTAGCCAAGGCCGGAAACTCATAAATTTACTGAGCGAATATTATTCGAAGGGAATCAACTATTCCAATGCACACACGAAACATACCTCATTGTTGGGATTTTACAAGCGTATTAACTGAAATTTTTACAGCAAGATCGCTCATTCTCGTATCACGTACCTTCGGAATTTAACCGGATATAGCTACTCGTTCAAATGCCTTCGGGACATAGCCCGGTTATAGTAACTCGCACAAATGCCTTCAGGACTTAACCCGGATTTAGTAACTCGCACCAATGCCTTCGGGCTTAGCCCAGAATTACTAACTCGCACAAATGCCTTCGGATCTTAGTCCGGATATGGTCACTTAGCACAAAGCCTTCGGGACTTAGCCCGGACATCATTCGAATAACCATGCACATTTATCAATAAATCATGACACATTCGTATTTCATTTTCATTAGCAAAACTCAAACACAAGACACTTATCACTCTTGCAATTTCGGCTCAATAGCCACACACAAAGAGCATGATTTTGATTTGCTTAAAACATGATCTAATCAAATCATAATTTAAGCTCTATTACTCAAGAACTTACCTCGGATGTTGTCGAACGATTTCGATGGCTATTCGACCACTTTTTCCTTCCCTTTATCGGATTCAGTTCCCCTTTGCTCTTGAGCTTAATTTAACAAATAAATTGATTTAATCATTTGAGCATCGAAAAGAGGAACTCAAGGTACTTAGCCCATATATAATTCATTAGACATCAAAGTCACATATGTACGGAATCATGAATCAAACTCAACACATTAGTTAGTATTCTCCTTAGCCGAATTTTCTAAGTCAAGATAAATCCTTCAATATTGTAACACCCCGAACCCGAAACCGACACCGGAGTCGAACACGAGGTGTTAACTGGCTTTAACCCCTTACAAAATTTATTTTCCAGACACTGCCCAATCTGTGTACTAGTCGTTTTAAAAATCATATCTTGAGTTTCGTAACTCGAAAATCAGTTTCGTAATTTTTCCCCGAAACTAGACTCATGTGCCCATCTATGTATTTTTTTCTAGAATTTTTGGTCGGGCCAATTAGTACAGTTTATTAGTCAAAGTCTCCCAAGTTGCAGGGGTCGACTACACTGACCTTTGCCCATTACGACTTGGATATCTCCCTGCACGGGGCTCCAATACTGATGCCGTTTGTTTCTATGAAAACTAGACTCGGAGAGGAATCTGTACATATATGGTACAACCCCTAATTATCTCTGGTTAATTTTTAATGAAATTCCAAAGTCGGAGCAGGGAATCCAGAAACCGTTCTTGCCCTGTCCCACAAAATCTGATTATCTCTTAATATACTGCCCATATGATCTTTTCGTTACTTCCTCATGAAAGCAGACTCATCGAGCTTCGATTACATAATTTATTCATCAATTAATTCCACTCCTACTATTTTTAGTGATTTTTCAATCTCATGACACTGCTGCTGCCAGCATCTGTTACGAAAGTAACTAGGTCCATTTCATGCCTACCCTTGATCCAACTCAATCGAACATTCGTGCCATTTTCGCATGGCTTAAAGTTTACATGCCAAAATTCAAACACAACGTAATAGCTTATACATGCCAAAATGTTCTTCTAAGCCAACTAAGAAGAAAATACCAAAACTTGCTATCCGGTGTGATGACTTCGATGACGGCCCGACCCCGCAAAAATAGATGAGTCCAAGCAGCCTATAATGGGTGACAAGGAAACACCGGGTGAGTTTATAACTCAGTAAGTCATAAGCAATGCACTACTATACATCAATAACATTATCACAAGAGGAAACAAAATGGAATGAGACAATTTACTCCATCCATACCGAACCATACCATAGTTCCTCCAGCCTATCGATTCAATTTCATACCAATTTATGTATTCACAATCCACCTACTCATCAATAGGATATTCGAGGCATTTTCATAAATCATTTTATTTTCGTTACAAACATACAACTAAACGGCCTTTCACCCATTCTATGATAAATTTTATGTACGTGACTTCAAGTATATTTGTCACATAGGTTCAACTTACCGAGCTCAACACCAAGTATAAGCATAGCACCTATTAGCCATGTACTCAAGACACTTACCCGATCCGCTGTCCGCGATCGACTCAATAGTGTCGCACACATAGTGTCCATAATGATTCACGAATGTATATTGAGCCCGCACACTCAGTGCTATATAATCAACTCGCACACTTAGTGCTACGTAATCAAATCGCACACTTAGTGCTACATAGTCAAACTCGCACACTTAGTGCCGCATGGTCAATTCGCACACTTAGTGCATCATATTCATTTCGCACACTTAGTGCAACATAGTCGAATCGAACACTTAGTGCTGTACAATTTAATCCCGCGCACTTAGCGCCAATCTCATGGTCATAAATGGTTATCCCGCACGTTTAGTGCCGAGATCAACAACTCAGTACATCTTACCTCTTTTCTTTCATTCAACAATTTCATCATCACATACGTACATGCATATATATATATGTATATTTATTCATTCCATTCAGCATCAATACATACACATTATGACCATTTGAAATAATACCAACTACATGCTTAATGACTTACCTCGTGTTGGGTAAGACGGTTCCAACTCGGCTACTCGATAACCTTTTCTTTGCCTTTGCTCGATTCACCTCCTTTAACTCCTTGAGCTAAATCAATAATTTAACTAGTTTAACCACCTTGCTAAATATTTACAATCTAATTTCACATGTATATGTATGTTAGTATATTCGGCCAATAGCCTCATGCAACTACCAAAGCCGAATCAACTAAATATACTTATGAATATATATATATATCATCATCGAAATCACCTAAGCTTAGACATCAATTTTAATTCCAAGCAAGTTGCCGAATGCAACCTTACTAAATTTTCATGGATTCAATATACCATTACCATGGAATCAACAACCAAAATTCATAGACAATTTAGGAAAATCACATTACAAATCTCATGAACACTTAATCGAGTTTTCCTAATCTAGCATATTTTCACATCTATTTGTAACATCATGTAAGTCCACATATAACTACATTTCTTAAGTCCCACATCTTAATGCCCATTATAGCCACTCCCCTAGTCTAAATCTAGCAATCGGCAACACCACCTTTCCACTATGTTAGCCGAATACTCATTCTCTTCCTAGTCCTAAGTTCGGCACCTCCAACAAAATAGCTTAACAATTTTCAACTTTCATGCTAACATAACAAGCAACTTAACACATCCATATAACTAGCATGCTAATAGCATCAAGGTATCAACTAGCTTTTATTTTTAAACTCCTTAGCCGAATCCTAACTCTCCAACAACCCCAAATCCAACCATGGAATAGATAGAATCTAGACTCATCACCCCAAAGGTAGGGTAAGCTTCCAAAAATATCATTGAACATACCTTGGTCTAAAGGACCACCTTGGCCGAATCTTGCTTCCTCTTCTTCCTCTAGTTAGAACAATTGCAAAAGAAAGAAAATATGAACACTCCTTCTTCCCTCCTTATTAAGCATTCAAACTCCCTCATTTTTCATGCCACAACATCAAACACTCCCCTAGGCACAAGCAATGGCCGAATTCCTTCCAAGTTCTTTTCTCCCCTTCTTTTTCTTGGTTTTTCGGCTAGGAGATGGCAAGTATGACACCCATTTTTTTTTGTTCCCTTTTCTATTATTATCCCCATCATTTGTTCACCAAAGAAACATATTAAATTAGAATGAGTGGAGCATTATCACTCCTTGGCCGGCCACCATGAATTTTATGGGCAAATTGACATGCAAAGCCATGCTTCCTCAACCTATTATTAATTAATCCTTATAATTCATCTATCATCTTTCTAACTTCGTCAACTAGGTCCTTTTTGAATGAATTCACAATCCTAATGCTAATATTAAGCATTTAATTTCTCATACATTCACTGTCACACAACAATTTATGCAATTAAAACACGAAAATAAATTTTTGGATCGGTAATGTGGTCTCGAAACCACATTCCGACCAGGGTCTAATTTGGGTTGTCACAACTCTCCCCCACATAAGAAATTTTCGTCCCCGAAAATCTTACCGGTAAATAGGTTTGGGTATCGTTCTTTCATCGAGCTCTCGGTTTCCCAGGTTGCTTCCTCGATCCCGTGTTTAAGCCACAACACCTTAACCAACGGAACCTTTTTATTTCGCAACTCTTTCACTTCACGAGTTAGGATACGAATCGGTTCTTCTTCATAGCTCATATCAGCCTGAATTTCAACCTCCGACGGACTAATTATTGCGAAGGATCAGATCTATAGCGTCGAAGCATCGAAACATGAAAGACTCGTGAATCTTTTCAAGTCAGGGGCAAAATCAATCTATATGCAACTGGCCCCACTCGTTCGGAAATTTCGTACGGCCCAATGAATCTCGGGCTCAACTTGCCTTTACGGCCAAATCTGAGTACCTTTTCCAAGGCGAAACTTTGAGGAACACTTTCTCTCCCACCTGATATTCAATGTCCTTCCGTTTCAGATCCGCATACGATTTTTGACGATCTGTGGCTACCTTCAGACTTTCACGGATTACCTTTACTTTCTGTTCGGCATCTTTAATCAAATCAACTCCGAAAATTTTACTTTCACCGAGCTCGGTCCAAAACAATGGCGTTCGGCATTTACGACCGTACAAAGCCTCGTAAGGTGCCATCTTAATACTTGATTGAAAACTATTGTTGTAAGCGAATTCAATCAAAGGTACATACCGTTCCCATGAACCACTAAACTCAAGGATGCAGCATCTCAGCATATCCTCGAGTATCTGAATTATCCGCTCGGATTGACCATCGGTTTGGGGATGAAAAGCGGTGCTAAAATACAGCTTGGTACCCAAAGCTTCTTGCAATTTCTTCCAAAATCGCGAGGTGAATCTCGGATCTCTATCCGACACGATAGAAATAGGTACTCCATGTAATCTCACAATCTGAGAACATACAATTCGGCTAGTTTATCCAATGAAAAATCCGTACGCACGGGGATAAAGTGAGCCGACTTAGTCAGCCTATCAACAACAACCCAAATCGCTCCTTCTTACTTGAGGACAATGGCAGTCCGGACACAAAGTCCATTGTGACTCGGTCCCATTTCCACTCGGGTATCATGATCGGCTGAAGTAATCCTGAAGGCACTTGATGTTCCGCTTTCACCTGTTGACATATTAAACATCTCGAAACAAAGTCGGAGATGTCTCGCTTCATACCATGCCACCAAAACCGACGTTTCAAGTAGTTGTACATTTTCGTGCTCCCCGGGTGAATTGACATTCGGCTACAATGGGCTTCGTTCAGTATCATCGGAATGAGTTCCGAATTCCTTGGAACGCACAAACGACTTCTAAACCTCAAACAACCATCATCATCAATCTGAAACTCCGATTCCTTGTTCGAACACACTCAGCTCGTTTTGCAACCAATTCATCATCAACTTTCTGAGCTTCACGAATTTGATGAGTCAATAATGGTTTGGCTTTTAATTCAGCTACTAACACATTGTCAGGTAGAACAGACAAGTGTACATTCATCGCTCGCAAAGCAAACAGTGATTTCGGCTTAAGGCGTCCGAACCACATTAGCCTTTCCCGGGTGGTAATCAATGACAAGCTCGTAATCTTTCAACAACTCAAGCCAACGTCTTTGTCGCAGATTCAAGTCTCGTTGAGTCATCAAATATTTGAGACTTTTGTGATCCGAAAACACATGGCACTTCTCACCAAACAAATAATGTCGCCATATTTTCAATGCAAACACAATGGCGGCTAGTTCGAGATCATGGGTCGGATAATTTCTCTCGTGTGGCTTCAATTGTCTCGACGCATAGGCCACAACTCGACCTTCCTGCATCAATACGCAACCCAACCCAAGTAGGGATTCGTCACTATAAACGACAAACTCTTTACCCGATTCGGGTTGCACCAAAATTGGAGCTTCAGTCAGATGAGTTTTCAGTTGATCGAAGCTTTTCTGACATTTCTCCGTCCATTCAACTTAACATCCTTCTGAAGTAGCTTGTCATTGGTGTGGCTATCATCGAGAAACCTTTGACAAATCGTCGGTAATAACCGGCGAGCCCTAGAAAGCTCTGGACTTCGGTAACATTTCTCGGAGGCTTCCAGTTAAGTATGGCTGAAATTTTGCTCGGGTCAACTCGAATACCCAATGCGGATACCACATGACCCAAGAAGCTAACCTCTCTTAACCAGAACTCACACTTACTGAACTTAGCATATAACTGCTTATCCCGCAAAATTTGCAACACTTGCCTCAGATGCTCAGCATGTTCGGTCTCATCTCTTGAATAGACCAAGATGTCATCAATAAACACAACTACGAACCGATCCAAATACGGCCTGAAGATCCGATTCATCAAATCCATAAACACCGCAGGGGCATTAGTGAGCCCGAACGGCATCACTAAGAACTCGTAGTGACCGTACCTCGTTCTGAAAGCAGTTTTGGGTACGTTCGAATCTCGAATCCGCAACTGATAATAACCCGATCTCAAATCTATCTTTGAAAACACCGATGCTCCCTTTAATTGATCGAACAGATCATCAATACGCGGTAACGGATACTTATTCTTTATCGTCACTTTATTCAGTTGACGATAATCAATGCACAACCTCATGGTTCCGTCCTTCTTTTTCACGAACAATACTGGGGCACCCCAAGGTGAGAAACTCGGTCGAGCGAAACCTTTATCCGTCAATTCTTGCAACTGAGCTTTCAACTCTTTTAACTCGGTTAGTGCCATACGATACGGAGCGATCGAAATAGGCGTAGTTCCAGGTACAAGCTCAATACCAAACTCTACCTCCCGAACAGGTGGCAAACCCGGTAACTCTTCAGGAAAAACATCCGGGTATTCACAGACCACCGGCACCGATTCGGGTTTCTTTTCTAACTCCTTGTCATCAAGTACATACGCGAGGTATGCTTCGCACCCTTCCTTACATATTTCTGGGCCAACATTACTGATATTACAGCTGGCAACCCCCTTAAGTCCGCAGACTCAACTCGGATTATTTCGTTATTTGCGCACCTCAAATCGATAGTCTTGCTTTTGCAATTCACAACCGCATCATGCGCGGTTAACCAATCCAAACCAAGAATAACATCAAACTCGTCGAACGGCAAAAGCATCAAATCGGCCGAAAAACAGGATTCTCGGATTATTAGAGGGCATCTCTTACACACTTTATCAACAAGTAGCATTGGCCCAAAGGGTTTGATACTCGAATTACGAGCTCAGTAGACTCAACAGGTAGAGTCTTACTGGTTGCTAAGGTTTCGCATACATATGAATGAGTAGAACCAGGGTCAATCAATGCAATCACATTAGTATCAAAGAGAGTGAAGGTACCAGTGATGACGTCGGGGGAGGATGCCTCCTCTCGTGCGCGAATGGCATATGCTCTAGCAGGAGCACGGTTCTCGGCGCGATCGGCCGTATCAGAAGCCCCCCTCTGACTACCACCCCTGCCTCCAAAAATTCTCGGTGGTCTACCTCTAGATGTCACTCCACTAGGTCTTGCACCTTGAATCTTATTCTTCTCATCCAGCTCCGTGCAATCTCTAATGAGGTGATCCTTCGAACCGCATCCGTAACAGGCCCTGCTAGTAGACTTGCCCCAACATTCACCTAGGTGTCGTCTTCCACATTGGGGACATTCAGGTTTCTCGTGACGATTATTGCCCACACTAGCTACCGAAGTAGCTCGGAGCCCATCGATGGTCTTGCCCTGATGGAAATTCCCGCAGCGCCCTCGACTTATTAATGTCCTCCCTGAACTTCTTTACAGCTGAGAACGGAGCTTTACCCGTCGATCTTTTACGATAATCTCTAGCTTCAAATTCAGCCTTCCTCTTCTCCTTTCCAAGTTCTTCCGCCTTGCAGGCTCGTTCGACTAGTGTTACGAATTCTTTTATTTCCAAAATACCCATTAGTAGCTTTAAATCTTCATTCAATCCTTCCTCGAATCTTTTGCACATAGCAACCTCATCAGCTACACACTCCCGGGCATACCTACTAAGTCTTACGAATTCATGTTCGTATTCAGATACAGTCATACGGCCTTGCTTGAGTTCCAAGAACTCCTTACGCTTCTGGTCAATGAACCGTTGGCTAATAAATTTCTTCCGGAATTCCGTTTGAAAGAAGTCCCAAGTTACTCGCTCGTTCGGGACTATGGAAATCAAGGTCCTCCACCAATAGTAGGCTGAGCCTCGCAACAAAGATACAGCACATTTTAGACATTCATCGGGTGTGCATGACAATTCATCGAACACCCGAATGGTGTTATCAAGCCAGAACTCGGCCCTTTCGGCATCATCAGTTACTATGGCCTTGAACTCCTCGGCCCCACGCTTCCTAATCAAGTCTACAGGTGGCTTACTCAGCCTCACAGGATCAGCGACTGATGGCCTTACAGGCTCTTGGGTGGATTATTCAAATTTGGGAATTGTTGGACAGCCGGGTTGGTTCGGCATATTGCGCGACCCACTCATTCATCATGGTAAAGAAGGCTTGTTTAGCCCCCTCACCTTGATTATTCGCAGATGACTGAGGTTCAACAGGCGGCGTCCCTTGCGCAGGAGCAGCCGCTACGCTCTCAACGTCATCCGCTAGAGTTCTTTCTTCACCGGGATCCATTTACTAATCAAAACAAAACATTTCAACCGTCAGAAGTCATCACCCTTTTAAACATTAACATTATGGCATGTATAGCTAGACTCATACGTGCTATGGTAGTCCTAGAACCGACTAAACCATGGCTCTGATACCAATAAAATGTAACACCCCGAACCCGAAACCGACACCGGAGTCGAACACGAGGTGTTAACTGGCTTTAACCCCTTACAAAATTTATTTTCCAGACACTGCCCAATCTGTGTACTAGTCGTTTTAAAAATCATATCTTGAGTTTCATAACTCGAAAATCAGTTTCGTAATTTTTCCCAGAAACTAGACTCATGTGCCCATCTATGTATTTTTTTCTAGAATTTTTGGTTGGGCCAATTAGTACAGTTTATTAGTCAAAGTCTCCCAAGTTGCAGGGGTCGACTACACTGACCTTTTCCCATTACAACTTGGATATCTCCCTGCACGGGGCTTCAATACTGATGCCGTTTGTTTCTATGAAAACTAGACTCAGAGAGGAATCTGTACATATATGGTACGACCCCTAATTATCTCTGGTTAATTTATAATGAATTCCGAAGTCGGAGCAGGGAATCCAGAAACCGTTCTGGCCCTGTCCCACAAAATCTGATTATCTCTTAATATACTGCCCATATGATCTTTTCGTTACTTCCTCATGAAAGCAGACTCATCGAGCTTCGATTACATAATTTATTCATCAATTAATTCCACTCATACTATTTTTAGTGTTTTTCAATCTCATGACACTGCTGCTGCCAGCATCTGTTACGAAAGTAACTAGGTCCATTTCATGCCTACCCTTGATCCAACTCAATCGAACATTCGTGCCATTTTCGCATGGCTTAAAGTTTACATGCCATAATTCAAACACAACGTACTAGCTTATACATGCCAAAATGATCTTCTAAGCACACTAAGAAGAAAGTACCAAAACTTGCTATCCGGTGTGATGACTTCGATGACGGCCCGACCCCGCAAAAAAATAGATGAGTCCAAGCAACCTATAATGGGTGACAAGGAAACACCGGGTGAGTTTATAACTCAGTAAGTCATAAGCAATGCACTACTATACATCAATAACATTATCACAAGAGGAAACAAAATGGAATGAGACAATTTACTCCATCCATACCGAACCATGCCATAGTTCCTCCAACCTATCGATTCAATTTCATATCAATTCATGCATTCACAATCCATATACTCATCAATAGGACATTGAAGCATTTTCATAAATCAATTTATTTTCGTTACAATCAAACAACAAACGGCCTTTCACCCATCCTACGATAAATTTTTATGTACGTGACTTCAAGTATAGTTGTCACATAGGTTCAACTTACCGAGCTCAACACCAAGTATAAGCATAGCACATATTAGCCATGTACTCAAGACACTTACCCGATCCGCTGTCCGCGATCGACTCAATGGTGTCGCACACATAGTGTCCATAATGATTCACGAATGTATATTGAGCCCGCACACTCAGTGCTATATAATCCACTCGCACACTTAGTGCTACGTAATCAAATCGCACACTTAGTGCTACATAGTCAGACTCGCACACTTAGTGCCGCATGGTCAATTCGCACACTTAGTGCATCATATTCATTTCGCACACTTAGTACAACATAGTCGAATCGCACACTTAGTGCTGTACAATTTAATCCCGCGCACTTAGCGCCAATCTCATGGTCATAAATGGTTATCCCGCACGTTTAGTGCCGAGATCAACAACTCAGTACATCTTACCTCTTTTCTTTCATTCAACAATTTCATCATCACATACGTAAATGCATATATATATGTATATTTATTCATTCCATTCAGCATCAATACATACACATTATGACCATTTGAAATAATACCAACTACATGCTTAATGACTTACCTCGTGTTGGGTAAGACGGTTCCAACTCGGCTACTCGATAACCTTTTCTTTGCCTTTGCTCGATTCACCTCCTTTAACTCCTTGAGCTAAATCAATAATTTAACTAGTTTAACCACCTTGCTAAATATTTACAATCCAATTTCACATGTATATGTATGTTAGTATATTCGGCCAATAACCTCATGCAACTACCAAAGCCGAATCAACTAAATATACTTATGAATATATATATATATCATCATCGAAATCACCTAAGCTTAGACATCAATTTTTAATTCCAAGCAAGTTGCCGAATGCAACCTTACTAAATTTTCATGGATTCAATATACCATTACCATGGGATCAACAACCAAAAATTCATAGACAATTTAGGAAAATCACATTACAAATCTCAAATTCAAGCAAAGACCATGGCCGAAATGCATGTATACATGTACAATGTCAACTATAACATCATTTAAGTCCACCTATAACTACATTTCTTAAGTTCCACATCTTAATGCCCATTATAGCCACTCCCCTAGTCTAAATCTAGCAATCGGCAACACCACCTTTCCACTATGTTAGCCGAATACTCATTCTCTTCCTAGTCCTAAGTTCGGCACCTCCAACAAAATAGCTTAACAATTTTCAACTTTCATGCTAACATAACAAGCAACTTAACACATCCATATAACTAGCATGCTAATAGCATCAAGGTATCAACTAGCTTTTATTTTTAAACTCCTTAGCCGAATCCTAACTCTCCAACAACCCCAAATCCAACCATGGAATAGATAGAATCTAGACTCATCACCCCAAAGGTAGGGTAAGCTTCCAAAAATATCATTGAACATACCTTGGTCTAAAGGACCACCTTGGCCGAATCTTGCTTCCTCTTCTTCCTCTAGTTAGAACAATTGCAAAAGAAAGAAAATATGAACACTCCTTCTTCCCTCCTTATTAAGCATTCAAACTCCCTCATTTTTCATGCCACAACATCAAACACTCCCCCTAGGCACAAGCAATGGCCGAATTCCTTCCAAGTTCTTTTCTCCCCTTCTTTTTCTTGGTTTTTCGGCTAGGAGATGGCAAGTATGACACCCATTTTTTTTTTGTTCCCTTTTCTATTATTATCCCCATCATTTGTTCACCAAAGAAACATATTAAATTAGAATGAGTGGAGCATCATCACTCCTTGGCCGGCCACCATGAATTTTATGGGCAAATTGACATGCAAAGCCATGCTTCCTCAACCTATTATTAGTTAATCCTTATAATTCATCTATCATCTTTTCTAACTTCGTCAACTAGGTCCTTTTTGAATGAATTCACAATCCTAATGCTAATATTAAGCATTTAATTTCTCATATATTCACTGTCACACAACAATTTATGCAATTAAAACACGAAAATAAATTTTTGGCTCGGTAATGTGGTCTCGAAACCACATTCCGACCAGGGTCTAATTTGGGTTGTCACAAGTGCCATCAGATAAGGCAATTGGGACGGTGGCTCTTCAGCGTTGCAAAGGGAGGCATTTGGTGGTGCAACAATAAGGGTGTGAAATGGTGAGGGGTGGTCGATGATGGAGGGTTGCGACGATAAGGTGTGACCAGGGTGGTAAGACAATGTGTGACTTTGGTTGTGGGGGGAATATGCGGTTGACGGTGATGGCTATTTAAGGGGAAGGAGGCGACAATAAAGGGATTTTAGAGTGGGTGAAGCTAGTGGCGATGGGGGTTTTTAAGAGAGGGTGGCTAATGGTATATGATATGTTGGGTATAAGGGTGGTAAATTTAAAAGGGTAGAGCTATGTTAAATTTTAACTTGAGGAAACAAAACATCATTAAAAAAAACCTTTTATTTATTTTTTAAAAATAAAAATAAAAATAAAAATATATATATATGTAAACATATATTCATATATATATATTTATTTTTTTATTTTTGGTTGCTCAAAATATTTACAAAAAATTACAACCATTTATTAAAAGAAATAAAATAAATAAACAACTCATGGGTCTAGTAAAGTGAGCGAAGTTTTATTCTACCAGACTTCACTACCCCAATAATGTTTAATGCGTTGACCATTTACCTTGAACTTACCCCCTTTACTATCCTGCCATTTGACTGCTTTGCATGGAAAGATTTTGTAACACCTCTAACCCGTATCCGTCACTAGAACAAGGTTACAGAGCATTACTAGAGTTTTCAAATCAAACGGACATAAATTTCAAACTCTTCAAATCAAATAAATAAACACATTAAAACCAATTAAAAACATACATATTGTCCCTTAAACGAGCCTTCAAGGCCCTAAATACACGTTAGAAGCAAGTCGGAACTAAATAAAAAACTTAGAGAATTTTTCAGAAAACAATGAAAATTTTCAACACTGCATAGGCCACATAGTCGTATGACTCACACGACCAAGAGACATGCCCGTGTCTCAGGCCGTGTGGGCATTCGAAGTAGACACACACGGCCGTGTCCTAGCTTGTGTTCGTGCCTATGTAATATACTGACTTGGGTCACACGGCCAAGCCACACACCCATGTGCCAGGCCGTATACCTTTCGAAGTAACCTCGCATGCCCGTGTGCTAGGTCGTGTAACAACCTGACTTGCAACCCTTTGAAAGCTTCATAGGACACACGGCCGTGTCACCTGGCCGTCGACACACACCTGTGTCACACACGGCTGAGACACACACCTGTGTGGACTAAAATAGGCCATTTTACAAGCCATTTTTCTCACACAACTTGTATGTACCTACAACAAAAAATACACATATTCACAAGTCATAACAAGGCACCAACTTCATGCATAGCCAAGTCATATACAAATGGTACAATATCATACAACCAATATACCCTTAGGTACCTCAAAATAACAATATGTAAACATGTACAATCATGTAATCAATTTAGCCAAAATAATCAACTAACTTCCAATCAAGATTGCATCAATTCAAACTATTGAATTGATTTACCATAACCTATCAAATAGTACTAAATATGCCATTCAATCACTAACATCATTAGACATATATGCCTTTCATAACAAGATATCAATTACCAACCAGTTACTAGACTTATGCAATATGCATATTCAACTGTCATTTCATCTTCCATCATTCAGTTATATTAAATCATTCATCAACCATTATGAAGGTAATATTTACGTACCAAAATATAGCATTTCACCAACAAAATGCCAAATCACAAGCCAAGCGGAATTACCATTTCAACAACCAAAATACATGGCCAACATTAGCCAAAATACCTATACATGCCATTATAACCGAACTTAAAAACATCCATAGGTACCGATATAGCCGATAGATAGTGTGATAGATCTCTTACGACTTTCTAACATGAACAAGCTTCCGATAACTACAAACACATAAAAATAAACACAAAGTAAGCATGCCATGCTTAGTAAGTTCGCAACGCATACAGTCTAACCTTGCCAATACAATATATAATCACAAAGCATGTATAACCCAATACATGTATAACCCAATCGAACCTGAGAATAACTAACTCAAAAACTTATATATGTACATTCATACTCTTAATTTTTACAAGGTACACAATACCTACCTTTCATCAAACTAATGTAATTTACATTAAAAACTCTTACTGAAGCTCACACGAGGTAATAATACGATGGTGGACACATCCCTTTTCATAATTTGATAATGAAGTTATCCCTTTTCATAGTTTGACAATCGAAGCTATCCCTTTTCATAATTTGATGGTCATCGCCATCCCTTTTCATTGTTTGATGTTCGTCACCATCCCTTTTCATAATTTGATAGCCGAAACTATACCTTTTCATAGATCGATAGATGAAACCATCTCTTTTCATAGTTCGATAGCTGAAGCCATCCCTTTTCATAGTTCGATGGTTGTCACCATCCCTTTTCATTTTTGATGGTCATCATAATCCCTTTTCATAATCGATAGCCGAAACTATCCTTTTCCGTATTCGATAGCCGAAGCTATCCCTTTTCATTCGTCGATAATCGCCGTTACGCTGTTGGATTTTTTCGTCAACACTCAATTTAATATTATACAATAATAGCATTCAAATCATAAAATAAAATAAAAAATACAAAACTTAAACGCATGAAATTACCTCGACGATACATGTAGAAAAAGAAATCGACTAATCCGAAGCTTTTTTCTTGTCTCAATCTAAAACCATATGAGGTCTATCTTGATCTATATGGATAAATTTAACTCAATTTAATATATAACTCATTCAATTTAGCCTAAAAATTCATATTTTGGAAAAATTATCATTTTCCCTATACTTTTAATTTCTTTGCAATTTAGTCCCTGGCTCATAAAAATGAAAATTTATACAATTTCACCACAACCTACTATGAACAAATATCAATCTAGTCCCTAGAAAGCCCTATATTTCATTTATTTCACAATTCCATCATGTAAAATTTCTATTTTTCAATTTAATCCCTAAATGATAATTTCATCAAAAGTCACCTAATAAAATTTGTTTATCTATTAACAACCATTCATTTTCTATCATCAAACATCAAAACTCATGCACAGTCATCTATGACAAAACCCTAATAGTTTAACAGCTTCACAAATTAGTCCTCGAGCTATCTAGATTAAGCTACAACGATCTCGAAAACATAAAAACCATTAAAAACTGGACAAAATAAATAGCAAACCAAGCAAAGAGGAGTTTCCAAAATTGAAAGCTCCAAAAATGGCTTCCTAACCCTAACATTTGGTTGAAGAAGAAATAAAAGATGAAGGTTTTATTTTGTTTTATTTATTTTATCATTCAAATACCTAATTACAATTATAACCTTTAAAATTAATCAAAATTTCAATAATGCTAAACCATGCTCATCCACTAACACATCTTTGGTATAATTACCATATAAAGATTCATGCTTTAAGGTTCTATAGCTATTTAACACTTTTAGCTACTAGAACTTAACTTTTGCACTTTACGTGATTTAGTCCTTTTTATTAAATTGAGCATGTAAACGGTAAAATTTCTTAATGAAATTTTTATGCGGTACTACTACTATGCTGTGGGAAATAAAATAATAATAAAATAATTTTTTTGACTTCAAATTTGTGGTCCTGAAACCATTGTTCTGATCTCACTGGAAATAGGCTGTTACAAATTTGGTGAATAGTAAATGGCCCGAAGCATTGAGACTTTAACTTTTCGGGAAACAACTTTAATCTGGAGTTGAACAGTAAGACTTGTTGACCTACCTCAAACTCATGGATTTGGATGTGCTTGTCATGCTACTTTTTTGTCTTTCTCCTTAAACAACTTGGCATTCTTATAGGAAAACATTTTGAACTCCTCTAACTCGTTGAATTGCAACATCTATTTCTCTTTAGCAAGTTCTTGATCCAAGTTAAGCTGCTTGAGAGCCCAATCAGTTTTATGCTCCAACTCTAATGGTAGGTGGTAAGCTTTACCAAACACTAACCGGTAGGGAGACATCCCTAAGGGAGTTTTGAAAGCTGTTCAGTTAGCCTATAGCGCATTGTCAAGCCTCCTGGACCAATCTTATTGATTTGGACGGACCACCTTCTCGAGCACACCTTTTATCTCTTTATTTTCCAACTTATCTTACCCATTCGTCTATGGATGGTAAGCATTGACAATCTTATGTCTCACGCCATGCTTGTCGAGTAACTACTTTAACCATTTGTTCATAAAGTGGGACTCCTCATCACTGATGATGGCTTTTAGAGTCCTAAACCTCGTGGATATATGCTTTTGTAAGAATCGCATCACTACCTTGGCATCATTTTTTGGATATGCCTCAACCTCTACCCATTTGGACACGTAGTCAACTGCCATTAATATATACATGTTACCATAAGAAGGAGGAAAATGATCAAGAAATTCAGTACCCCAAATGTCAAATAATTCTAAATCAAGTATGTTCGTCAGTGGCATATCATTCGTTCTTGATGTGTTTCCAACCCGCTAGCAACGGTTACAATTTTTTATAGAGGCATATGTGTCTTTAAACAAGGTTGGCTAAAAGAATCTGACTTGAAATACCTTGGTTGTAGTACATGAACCTCTAAAATGTCCCCCACTTGGGGACGACTGGTAGTGATACAAAATATCAGTTACCTCATTTTCCTCCACACATCTTTTGATCATTTGGCCTACGCATTGTTTGAACAAATAGAGCTCCTCCCAAAAATAGTACCTTACGTCATGAAGGAACTTCCTCCTTTTGTTGATACGACATCTCAGGTGACATCAAACCTCAAAACCAAAAAGTTAGCATAATAAAAAAAACCAAGGAATATTAAGAAAAGTTACCCTAAAAATGTGCTCATTTGGAAAATGCTCGTTAATAGGAACGAGTGAGTTAATTTCTTCTTGATGCTCTAATCTGGACAGGTTATCTGCCACCTAATTTTCTAACCTTTTCTAACCTTGAATCTTAAGATCAAATTCTTGGAGTAGAAGCTTGACCGATTATAAACGAGTTATCATTTATAGTAAAAGTAACACATAAAAAATATAAGAAATTAAATCGAAGACGTCCGCAAGTGCATGAGTCAAATTGTAATATAGTATAGTTTACAATGAAACACTTAGAAGTATTTCGAGGATCGTACCCAAGGGAGGATAAAATAAATCTATAAAAAAACATTTTTACAACAATAAGTCTAAATAGTATTAATGATAGAAATTAATGATAGAAATTAAATAACTAAATAAATAAACAAGAAAAATAACAAATGACTTAAATCAATAAAACCAATCAAGAAGATTAACTCATTTCAAGGTTTGTAATTAGCTTTGGATTAAGGTTTTAGGGTGGATTAGCTATCGATTAACCAATTATTACCTCTCACCTTAAACTAATTAATCAATTAGTTGATACTCACTTATCTCTTGACCTAACTTTCTTAACTAGGATAAACTATGATTTATTATAACACCCCTTACCAATATTCAACGTCGGAACAGGGTACGAGGCATTATCGGACTTATCACATGAACAAACATACAATTTCGGGTTATAAATTTGCGCCCAAATTAAAATCATTCATATGCAATCACAATGTCCCTATTACAAGCCTACGAGGCTGAAAACGTGCATTGGAAGTGGTTCAGGACTAAACGAAAACTTTAGAAAATTTTACCAAAACTTAAAAAATTTTCCACTAAAGAGGGGTCACACGGCCGTGTAGATATAGGACACGACTGAGTGGGCAGGCCGTGTGGTCATACACACCCGTGTCTCAAACCCGTGTAACTCTCTGTTTGTCACCCAAGAACAAATTGAAGACACACGGCCAAGTCACATGCCCATGTGCTAAGCCTGTAGTCGATTTAAAATTTATGATTTTTCATTAAATAGGTGTAGACTTCACACGCCCGTGTCTAAAGCCGAGGCCCTTATACAGCTGAGACACACGGTCGCCTCTCTGCCCGTCTACTCAATATTGGGCATTCTATTTTGCAAAAATTAGGGTGCTACGGACACAAGGCCTAAACACATGCCCGTGGGGCAAGCCGTGTGTCGCACACGGCCTAGACACACGCTTGTATGTCTACCCATGTGGACAAAAATAAGGCTATTTACCAAGCCATTTTGCCACTCTTTAAAGCACACACCTGCATAACATAACATAGCACGAATCCAAGCATATACATTTAACTAACATCCACAACCAAGACATCAACACATCATTTATGAAAGGCATCATCTTATAAATATACTTATAGCCAATATTAGCCCATTTCCAATGGCCTTATACAAAATGAACTTCTAACCAATATAGGCCAACACATTTGGCCAAATCAATATGATACATAACAAAATGACCAAGTCCCCTATACATGCCATAACTCAAAATGTTAAATTCATTGGTACCAAAATAATTGTTGATAGTGTGAGTGGATCTCCGACGGTCTCCGAATCTCGAGCTAGCTTGGTGACATTATAAAACAAGGGAAAGGAAGGGGAGTAAGCTATATTGCTTAGTAAGTTCCTATGCAAATAATAAGCATCATAACCACACATTTAACATACAATTAACATGATGAAGATTAGCATGAACGTTATCAAAATATCATAGTCATAACTTAATCACAATTCTACCAAGAGTTCATCATATATCGAGCTCATTACTTATGAGTTTTATGTACATACTTGTACCAACTCGCAACATAACCATATCCTTTCACAACTTTGACATTTAACTGATACTCAAAAATCTTGCACATAATTTCCATATATGTAGTCAAAGCTACCTCATATCTTATAATATATATGGGCTCATTTTCGAGCTATTCACGAGCCTGCTCACACAAGCTGTCAGTCAAGACGTAGCTACATAGTGCTACTTACACAAGCTGTCAAGTATCCGTAACACATGTCAGACTACCCAGCCACTAGTAGGGCATACGAGACCAGCACCCGGATTACATAATCGAATATACACATGGGTTCCTAGTGACATGTCACTCGTATCCTATTCTATTCCTAAGGTTCAACTGGGATTTCTCACTTGTCAAAACTTTGTCAAATACATCCAAAGAGTCAATCACAATTCATACAATATTAAAGCATTTAAAACATAAATATAACAATGTATTTTTTACATACGAACTTACCTTGGTACAAAAATAGTAGAATTGGACCTAATCGTCAAACACTTTATTTTTCTCCCGATCTAGGTTCAAACCTCATTTTTCTTGATCAATAATAACAAATTTAACTTATTTAATACTCACATTATTCAATTTAGTCCAAAAATCATATTATGGAAAAATTACATTTTTGCCCTTAATGTTTCACATTTTTACAATTTAGTCCTTAGGCTCGTAAAATGAAATGTATTCAATTTCTTCAACACTCATGCCTAGCCGGACCATTTTCATACTCATATTAGCCCACGTTTTCCACTTAATCACACTTTTACTACTCATTGTATAACTTTTACAAATAAGTCCTTTTTGACATTTTTTACCAAAAATCACTTAGCAAAAGTTGTTTATCTAACACCAAACATGCATTTTCTACCATTAGACATCAAAATACACAAATATTTAACATGGGTAAAATTTTAAACTTTGAGAATACTTCAAAATAGTCCTTGGAAAAGCTAGATTAGGTTACAAGGATCTCAAAAACATGAAAATCATTAAAAACGGGGCTAGAACGAACTTACAATTGAGCTTGAAAGTGTCCAAAACCCTAGCTATGTCTTCTTTTGCAATATTTGGCCATGGTGGACTAAATTGATGGAGATGACATCTCTTTATTTGTTATTTTTGTCTTTATTTACCAAATGACTAAAATGCCCTTGACTTAAAACTTTGAAATTTTATCTAACCATGTCCATTTTTGTCTAACTTGAAGCATAATAGTCTGATTACCATTTAAGGACCTCCAATTTAAAATTTCATAGCAATTAGACACCTTTAGCTTCTAGAACATGCATTTTACACCTATTGCAATTTAGTCCTTTTAGCTAAATTAAGTGCCCAATCGATAAAATTTTCAAACAAAATTTTCATGAAACAATTCCATGAAACTGTAGACCATAAAAAATATAATATAAATAAATCTTTCTTCGTCGGATTTGTGGTCCTGAAACCACTGTTCTGACTAGACCTAAAAATCGGACTGTTACATTTACTTGGTTCAACTTATCTCCTGATCTAGTGTAACCTATGATAACTTCCTAGGGTTGTCAAACCTAGGGTTTAAGCATGCGTAATCTATACCAACTAATCCCATCAAGAAACCCTAAATCCTCTATTAATCGCATCCCCACCCACTTGTTAATTTCCCTAAAGGATTGAGCCACTCATGTTATATATAATCTCAATCTCAATTGAATAAATCACGTAAAGAACACGATTGAATCGGAAGAGAAAAGAGACTAGAATAATTGTGGATTAATATCAAATGGAGAAAGGTGTAGTAAATCTCTGAATTAGAATAATGAAATATGTCAACTGCAAAGAAGAAATAAATTAAAATACTTCAATAATATAAAAGAACTCTTGGATCGAAATCAGTTCAAAAAGGAAAAAAATAGTTTAGAAAAGCCGAAAAAAACTAATCTAATCTTACTCCTAAACTATTAGGGTTTTTTATTGCGTCTAAGATGATGTAGTTACATCAAACCCCTAAGGTCTTATTTATAGGAGTGTTGGAAGCCAAAATTAGGTCTTCGGCATGTTCTAGGTCCTAATATAAGTTGATTGTATGGACGAAAATAACCCTGGCATATTTGGGCGACAAGTCAACCTATGTCACGTCATATCCCTTGCATGGTGCGACAAAATTTGTGTTTTACGCTCTCTTTGGTTTGTTTCATGCTTTAATGTATTAGGAAGCTTGTGCATCACTCTTCCCTTGCTTCTATATCAATTGGGCCTATAAATCATCATCCTAAACACTCAATTACATATATTAGCACACCTATGGCCTGTGTCAGCCTAATGGGTCACAACACTCACAAATTGTGTTTAAAACATTTATTTTTACTAATATTTAATTCTAAATACTAAATACCAAAACATAATATTAAATATAAATTGCATAGAAAACGAGCTCCTCAAGTGTGAAAATAACCCAAATTAACTACTAAATTTGACGATAGGTCAAAGCACCCACCATTGACTTAGCATCTTTCTTGGTAAGCAAATACTTGATTATTGAATGATCCGTATAAACCATCACCTTAGTACCTACAAGATAAGAACGAAACTTGTCAAAAGTGAAAACAACAAGTAATTCTTTTTCGTTACCGTAAAATTCAGTTGTACGCTCGTCAGGGTCTAACTTGCATAATAGATGGAATGAAAAATTATGTTCCTCCACTGTCCCATTATAGCTCTTACCGTGAAGTCACTTGCACCGTACATTAACTAAAAAGGAGATTCCCAGTTTGGTGTGACGATGATCAGTGTGAGACTAATTGAATCTTCAACTCATTGAAGGTCTTCAAGCATTCCTAGTCAAAGTTGAATGTTGTGCCTTTCTCTAGTAATTTAGATAAAGATTTGGAGATCTTGGAGAAATCCTTGATGAACCTCCGATAGAACCCAACATGTCCTAGAAAACTCCTAACACTTTTAATAGACATCGGAGGTGGGAGCTTCTCAATGAACTCTACTTTCTCTTTGTCAACTTCTATTCCTCATCTTGTTATTTGGTGCCTAAAAATGATACCTTCACTTACCATGGAATGACACTTTTGCCAGTTAAATATAAGGTTTGTCTCTTCCCATCACCTTAGTACCTTGGGTAGATTTTCTAAGTAATCATCATAGGTATCTCCAAACACTAAGAAATCGTCCATAAACACTTCCAAAAGTTTCCAGCCATGTCAGTGAAAATAACCATCATACATCTCTGAAACGTAGTAGGTGCATTACACAAACCAAACGGCATACACCTAAAAAGTGAACTACTATACAAGAAGGTGAATGTTGTTTCGTGTTGGTCCTCCAGGGCTATTATGATCTAGTTGTAACCTGAATATCCGTCTAGAAAATAGTAGTATTCTTGCCTTGTGAGTCTATGTAACATCTGGTTTAAGAACGGTAATGAAAAATGATCTTTTCGAGTTGCATTGTTCAACTTCCAGTAGTGATGCGTGCTCGTATTCGTGAATTCAATTACAAGATGTTGAATTTCCTGATCGTTTAATTTCAGTATCATTTAAGTTGAAATTCAAAATGAAATTGTGAGTAATGGAAAATAGGTTGAATGAAAACAACAAAGAATGTTTCGGAAGGATGACTTGTACGAATTAAACACTTAGAAAAGAACCAATGATATAAATGGTCGTGACCCAATTTCTATATAGTGAAATAACAAACAAGTCTTTGAAGAAGAAGTAAACTGTGGTCCACTATTTAGCAAAATAGGAACCAAAAGTATGTTAGAACGCCACACTTCAAGACAAAGAAAGAAAGGTGGATGTAACACCCCTTACCTGTATCCGACACAGGGACAGGGTTCGAAGTGTTACTAGACTTAAACATACACAATTTCGTAAAATCGGGCCATAAGATTTCATTTAAATTAAAAACATTCAATCACATGCATAATGTCCCTTACATGAGCTACTGAGGCTCTAAACATGCATTAAAGGCGATTTGGGACTAAACTGAGAACTTTGGAAAGTTTTGGGAAAATTTAGAAAAATTTTCATGAAACAGGGTCACATGCCCGTATGGACACAGGGACACGCCCGTGTCCTCAGGCCGTGTAACTCTCTGTTTATGACATCAGCAAAACAAATTGAATCACACGGCCAGGCCACACGCCCGTATGCTAGGTCGTGTCATTCACATAGCTGAGACACATGGTCGTATCTCTGCCTGTGTTGCTAGCACTTAGGCTATTTTCCAAGCCTTTTTGTTGCCTTAACCCTTCACATGCTTAAAAACTTCATAAACATATGCTATAAAACCGATTTAATGATTACACATCCTTCATTAAGACTTAAAAATAGAATTTGCATGGCTACATACATGTGAATCACATACTCATATAATACCAAGTCTAAACACATCCATTTATATTATTTTGGCTTTACCATTTTAATCACTCTTATACTCTTATACCTTGTTCAATAGCATACCATTTAATCTCAACAAAATTGGCAAGCATACATATCATGATATCATCTAATCATAGCAATCAAGCCAAATCATATAACCACTTCACAGGGCAATATCACATAACTTGGATAATTAGGCTTACCAGCCATGACCATCATAAGCCACATATCATGGCTATATACAATGTACTAATATAAGCCAACATCTTGGCCAAATCATAAGAACACATATCAATAACTAAGTCCCTATACATGCCACTGACTTGAAGACGTTTAAGATTCATCAATACCCCGAAAGTGATAGCTTGATAGTGTAATGCTGCCTCCGACGACTCCAACCCCGAGCTAACCTGACAACACTAAAAGAAATGGAAAGGAGATGGGTAAGCTTTATAGCTTAGTAAGTCCATATGAAAATAATGAGCAATTTATTAACATGATTTTACCAAATTCTTACAACATGTTCTCATGGTAACACAATCGAATTTACACATAATTCCACTATTTACTCATATTCCAGTCAAGCTATCTACTCAAGTCATAGTCGCTAAATTATTTATAACTTGAGCTACGAAACTTTAAATTAAGATCTGCTAGTTTTTCCTGAAACTAGACTCACATATCTTCTTACCATAAAATTTTCAGAATTTTAGTCTAGCCAATAAGTACAGTTTGTTCTTCAAAGTTACCCCTGTTTTGCTGTTTGATAGCTTCAACCTTTCTTTACTAAAATTCATTATCTCTTAGTAGGGGATTCGGATGATGTTCTTGTCTCTTTCTCTTGAAAATAGAATCATTAATAATTTATTCAAATAAATTCTAACCCATAATTATTTTTGTACAATTTTTAGTGATTTTCCAAAGTTAAGACAGGGGAGCCCAAAATCACTCTGACCTTGCCTCACAAAAATTCAAATATCTCATTATAAGAAATTATTTTGTTTACACTTTTCCTTTATGTGAAACTAGGCTCAATAATATTTAATCTCATATCTTATTAAGTTTCTAATTCAATTTTCACAATTTTTGGTGGATTTTCAAAGTCAGACTACTACTGATGTCCAAAACTATTTTAGTGCAATATAATGATAACTATCATAAGTTCATTTTCAACTAATCATGAACTCACAATTTCATGGATTCCATGTTCAATTACAAAGTGTAAGTTAGCATGATATTGCAACAAAATTCATAATCATAATTCATACATCTCAGCTCACCGATGTCCTAACATTTCAAAGTCTTAATAATCATAAGCTTAGTGTATATACCTGTACCACTCGTAGTATAGTATACAACCATACCTTCCGTAACATGTCCTTCTTGAAACTTTCCATTGTATTACTCGTTGAACACTCGAGATACTATTGGATACGCGAAAATTTGCACATAAGCACCGCATATATAAACGTAGCCAAAGCTACCACATAACATGTAACACTCACGAAGGAGCTACTTATTGGCTTGCTCATAAAAGCTACCGGTCAAGGTATAGCTGCATGGGCTGCTCACACAAGCTATCAAGTATCCGACCAACTCAAGGATTACCTAGCCACCGGTAGGACACACAAGACCATTTCCCGGAACCCAATTACATGTAACGTATCCATAATGAACTCGGACTAACTCAACAAGCTCGGATGCTTGCATCCATACTGAACTCAGACCAACTCAACAAGCTCGGATGCCACATACATATCACGAACCCGGACCAACTCAACGAGTTCGGATTTCTTAATTCCTAGTGACATGTCCATTGTATCCTAAACTATTCTTAAGGTTAAAACGGGATTTTTCGATACCACATCTCTGTCGAACTTACTCAAAGTGTCGATCTCACTATCAATAGTACCAATTGCCCATTCATAGCATGATAAGGCATAACTCAAATAGCAAATAAGCTTTTAAAAATTTACATAACATATATCACATATTTAATATATCACTTGTCATGTATCATCATTTCATCAACTTTTTCAATGTATTCAATCATAAAATTTATGTAATAATACTAAAGAATTATAATTCAAACATAACATTGCATTATTATTATTGTCATACGAACTTACCTTGAATCCGAGCACAACTAATTATTCCATTTTAGTCCATAATCTCGTACTTTCCCGATTTAAGCCCGAATCTCAATTTTCTTGATCTAACATTTCAAATATAGCTTATTTAAGACTCACATTATAACGCCCCAAAAATTGGGCCTAGAAGAGTTGGACTTTGAGTCTGGGATTTGGATAGAAGAAATCCTGAATATTGAGAAGTTTTAAATATTACTAGTGTTTAAAAATATATATATTGATAAAATATTTCTGTTATTATTACTGATATTTTTATGAAAATTATAATTATTAGATACAAATATATTTATAAAATTATTGTTGCTAATTTAGTGATTAAATTAAATTATTATTAGAAAATTTTACTGTATCTATTTTTTATTGATTTATGGAAATTATAATTATTATTATTAGGAATATATATATATTATTGTATTTGAAATTTTCATTGTTATGGTTATTATTATTATTATTTAAAAATATAGAGGATATTATTATTAATGTGGTGTTTAAATTTAGTTTTTAAATAAATTTAGAAGTATTTAAAGTGTGGGAAAAATCTTGGTTGGATCCAAGACTTTAGCAAAGAAATTAGTTTTTTTCTTCTTAGGGGAACTGGGCAATAAGGCTTTAATAACAAAGTAGGCTAAATTAAGCAAAAAGGGAAGCTTGGTCCAGCAGCAGTGGCGCTAGGAGGTTGTAGGAGTGCCTGGGTTCAAGGCACGGTGCGCACATAAGTTGCTTTTTATTTTAGAAGCCAGGTTGAGCTAAGGTAAAACTTAAGTAAAGTTGCGACCGAGTTATGCCACTAAAAGGCTTGTGGCGCAGCGGCAGCAGTGTGTTAGGAGCCCCAGGGTGGCTCGTGTTCGAGTCCAGGCGCATGTATGTTCTGTTTTATTTTTAAAAGAATTCAGGACGTCAGCAGGTAAGGTTTAAAGGTAAACGCCACACTATTATATCGAAGAAGGAGGCGCGTCTCAGTGGTCAGCAGTGTGTTGGGCACCCTGGAGGTCCCGTGTTCGAGCATCGTTGCGTGCAGAACCTTTTTATGTGCGCGCACGAAAAGGGCCGTACGGGATTGAAACTTCCCCCCAGCAGCAAGGTGCAAGGTGAGTCAGCCAAGCGGAGGACTCCTGCTGTTGTTTGCGCAAGGAGAGTTTGAATTTAATTCAAACTATGTTGTTGGCTATAAAGAAGGAGATAGGCACGAGATTTAAATTGGGATTATTCTTAGCCAATTAGCCGAATCTGTTTCTTTTTATTTTCAATTGATTTTTATTTTGCTCATTCACTGTTCACAAAATCTTCTCCCTTATTCTTAATTTATTTATTCCTTTGATTTTCTTTCCCAATTAGCCGAATCTTAATCACTTCTCTTTTGATAACCTCTTCTATTTTTGTAACCCTTTCTTCTTCGATTTTCTTTTTGAAAACCAAAATAAGCAGTCCAATAGACTCACCTCCTCTTTTCTGGCTTCCTACCTGGTGCACGGCTTCCATTTACTTTAATCTATAACGAAAATATTCTTTTCAAAGATTTTTAATTAAAACATGAGTTTTACAATAGCGCTCCAATGAGTTTTACATCAGGAAGGGTTTTCAATGAAAACAGGCTTTTCGAAAAACACTTCAATGTGACACGTCAAATTCGGCCGTAACGTCTAGGCCGGGTTTGGGGTGTTACATTTATCTGATACCACTAAATGTAACACCCCAAACCCAGCCCAGACGTTATGGCCGAATCTGACGTGCCACATTGGAGTTGAAACCCACGTTCCGTCTTAGTGTTTTTAAAAACCATATATTTTGTTGAGTTAACAAAGTGTATGGAAGCTGGGCACCAGGTAGGTATCCGAGACAGAGGAGGTGAGCCATGAAGGCTGCTTAAGTACCAAGCTCTTTGATTGGATCCAATCCTAGACATGCCCACAACCATAGCCACACTTTGTTATATCGAGTTTAAATTTGTTTAAGTGGACGTCTTTGATAAATCGATTAATCGTGGCGTTGAGCTATTTTGAAAACAAGTATCGTTTTGAAAACACGTCCTAAGTCTAGCCCATTTGAATAATTATCAACCAGGTTTAAAGTTATTAAAATTAAAATAATCCCGAAAAGAAATAAAAGGAAAGTTAAAATGGCCTTATTACAACCAAAAAATAAATAATAATTAAAGGAAATTTAATGAAAACCAACGCTTATTTAAAAGTCCAAAGGCGATCACCGTGGCTACTCTGAATCCCCTCCGACCTAAGTCCCCACATTAAGGCTCACCTGCAAGGTTAAGGAAAGGGGGTGAGTTTGGAAACTCAGTGTGCAACAAGCCCCTTTCAGAGCCCAAAACAATAACAGCCTGTTGGGCCTAAGCCCAAATCCAAACTCAACATGTACTGGGCCGTAGCCCTTTTCATATTTCATATTTCATAACACTGGGCCGAAGCCTTTTCATATTTCATATTACTGGGCCGAAGCCTTTACTGTAAACGGTATGGCCCATATGCCCATTTCAATATCACATGTAATGTCAATGAGAGAATGCAAGCCCATTTGGGGAGACTACTCAACCCACCATCCACTACTCTCCACCTGTACCAAGCAACACACCATGTGGGGATTAACTCGACCCGCCCCGCCATAACTCTCCACTGGCAGCATAGCTACTTTATCATATAACTAGAGGCCTAGCCTCTTTTAATAACTGGGGCAAAAGCCCTTTTAATAACTGGGGCATAAGCCCTTTAATAACTGGGGCATAAGCCCTTCAATAACTGGGGCATAAGCCCTTTTGCACTTCCTCCATCCATATAAACCTAACCCAATGCATTTATGAATACACCATGTGCACATCATACATATCATGTGCATATCATACATGTCATGTGCATATCATACATACCATGTTTATCAAAATCCCATGTATTAAATTCATATTTAAACCCTAGGGGTATAATGGTCATTTTTACCTAGGGGTAAAACAATCATTTTCATATTATAAGGGTAATTCTGTAATTTTTACCGAAAATTAGGGTTTCCATGTTCATTAACGATTACTAACAATTCATGGGTGCAAATAGTGATTCTGGCCCATTTTTAGCGAAATCGAGTTATTGGGCCTAAAAACCCCTAATGGCCCTACTTAGCCGATTTTGTCATCTAGGCCTATTCAGCCTATATTCCATAATGGTTTTATCAGTCTCGATGCGCAATTTAACAAGTTTCCATATTCTACCAATTTTACTCAAATGGGCCCGAATGCCCATTGGGCCCTATTTCAGCCCCTCGAGGCCCAACTTACCGTGAATGCCAAAAATCACGCTCTTACCTTTTCCAACCTTCCCGATCATCATCTCAACGAATCTAACTGACTAATGAGCGTTCACTTGCTCACAAGTCCTCGAAATGCCAGAGTTTTGGCATTTCGGCTTTTCGGCATTTATCGCTTTAAGCTATGAAAAAGGGTTCGTTACACACCTGTTTGGCGATATTCCTCGACGAGATCTCCTACACGATTTCTCCTATAATCCATCGTTAATAATCAGCTTCCCATAATTGAACCAAACCAAAAATCATCTAATACTAATACTTACACATTCGGCCACCATCCATAATGGCCTTAGGAATCTTACCTTTGTCGCAATTGATGACTAGGTCTAGCCACTCTGGAGATCCAAGCTACCCCAAGTCGACACTACACCTTGCTCCTCCTCCACTAAATAAACCACAAAAAATATTAAAAGAAGACCCCATAAAGCCTATACCTATATTCGGCCACTTCCCTAAACTAGAGGGGTTTCAGCTTTTGGCCACTAGATACTCTAGGAATCGTTTAGAGTTCGAGCACTTACCACAGTCTTTCTCCTCTTGAATCCGTTATGCCTAAAAGACGAGGGAATTGAACACCAACAAGTGAAAAGGAAATAGAGAGTTGCTGGTCAACAAAGATTTGACACCCCCACTAGCTTCACTGATTTCGGCTTTTGGGTCACTGAAGAAAAAGTGGTTATGGACCAAAAAGGGTGTTGACAAAAGAGTTGAAAGGCTTTTTAAAATAACAAGAATCGGCTAAAAAGAAAAAGAACAAGTGTATACCTTTATAAAGAAATCGACTTCCTTTGACTCCTTCGGGATTTGGCTTGTTGCTATTCGGTTAGCAATGAAAAGAATGATAGGTTCGGCTTTTACTATAAATGAAAGAGAGGAAGAATGAGAGGTAGAGAGTTTGTGGAAGAAATAATGGAAGAGAAAAGAGAGGGATTAGCTTAAGAACAATCGACAAGAGGAGAAAGAAAAGAGAAGAGGGGAAGAGATGAAAGAAGGAAAGAAAATAATAAAAAAGAAATGAGAGAATTGTTCAGCTTTTGGGAAAAAAATAGAAAAGAATATGAGCAAAAAGAGATAAGTTAAGATTAGAATAAAATAAAATCCTTTTCCAATTTTAATTCCTTCCTTCTCCTTATTTCATGGCCAAAGTCAAAGTTTGAATTTAATTCAAACTCTCCACTGCTGAGCAGCAGTCCACCACTCAGCCGACTCCTCCTGCAGTTGGTACCGTTTCAATCCCATATGGTCCTTCCCACGCACGTTCAGCAAAAAGACACACCATTTTGCGCATAACGCTGTTCGAACCTGGAACCTCCAGGTTGCCCAACAAGCTGCTGGCCACTGGGACGCGCATTTGTTTTCAATAATACACCATCACATTTTATCTTAAAGGTTACCTGCTGAAGTCCCGTTCATTTTAAAAATATAACATTAAAATATACCTTCGCCTGGATTCGAACCCCAGACCTCCGTCCGCCTTGTGCCCACGCCCGTGCTGCTGGCCACTGCACCAGGCTTCCTTCCTTGCTAATATATGGTCACAATAAATTATAACCTTACCTGCTTCAGTTCTGGCCCACTTTAAAAATAAAACAGGGTGCTTGGAGTGTAAGAAAAGGAAGGATCCTAGTTCTCAGAGAACAGAGCCTCGTTCTGTGAAACATGTTAAGGCACGACCAAACTTTCCAGCCTGCAAGAACTGCAACGGACGTCAACCGGGTGAATGCCATAGGAAGACAGGAGCATGTCTTAGATGTGGGTCCAAGGAGCATCGAGCTCGGGATTGCCAAGTTTATTCTATTTGAGTGTGTGCTACGAATTGTATGCGTGCTTGATAAACGTTTCCTTATTTCGGTAATTAGATGTTCTGGGTCGTATTAAAATTATTTATATTAGAGTGTACAGCGGTTGCATGTTAGCATAGTGGTTTGACTTGAATAATACAGTTAGTTGATAGTTGGAAATTTCGAGGACGAAATTTTTTTAAGGGGGATAGAGTTGTAACGCCCCAAAAATTGGGCCTAGAAGAGTTGGACTTTGAGTCTAGGATTTGGATAGAAGAAATCCTGAATATTGAGAGTTTTAAATATTACTAGTGTTTAAAAAATATATATTGATAAAATATTTCTGTTATTATTACTGATATTTTTATGAAAATTATAATTATTAGATACAAATATATTTATAAAATTATTGTTGTTAATTTAGTGTTTAAATTAAATTATTATTAGAAGATTTTACTGTATTTTTTATTGATTTATGGAAATTATAATTATTATTATTAAGAAAATATATATATTATTGTATTTGAAATTTTCATTGTTATGGTTATTATTATTATTTAAAAATATAGAGGATATTATTATTAATGTGGTGTTTAAATTTAGTTTTTAAATAAATTTAGAAGTATTTAAAGTGTGGGAAAAATCTTGGTTGGATCCAAGACTTTAGCAAAGAAATTAGTTTTTTTCTTCTTAGGGGAACTGGGCAATAAGGCTTTAATAACAAAGTTGGCTAAATTAAGCAAAAAGGGTAGCTTGGTCCAGCAGCAGTGGCGCTAGGAGGTTGTAGGAGTGCCGGGGTTCAAGGCACGGTGCGCACATAAGTTGCTTTTTATTTTAGAAGCCAGGTTGAGCTAAGGTAAAACTTAAGTAAAGTTGCGACCGAGTTATGCCACTAAAAGGCTTGTGGCGCAGCGGCAGCAGTGTGTTAGGAGCCCCAGGGTGGCTCGTGTTCGAGTCCAGGCGCATGTATGTTCTGTTTTATTTTTAAAAGAATTCAGGACGTCAGCAGGTAAGGTTTAAAGGTAAACGCCACACTATTATATCGAAGAAGGAGGCGCGTCTCAGTGGTCAGCAGTGTGTTGGGCACCCTGGAGGTCCGGTGTTCGAGCATCGTTGCGTGCAGAACCTTTTTATGTGCGCGCACGAAAAGGGCCGTACGGGATTGAAACTTCCCCCCAGCAGCAAGGTGCAAGGTGAGTCAGCCAAGCGGAGGACTCCTGCTGTTGTTTGCGCAAGGAGAGTTTGAATTTAATTCAAACTATGTTGTTGGCTATAAAGAAGGAGATAGGCACGAGATTTAAATTGGGATTATTCTTAGCCAATTAGCCGAATCTGTTTCTTTTTATTTTCAATTGATTTTTATTTTGCTCATTCACTGTTCACAAAATCTTCTCCCTTATTCTTAATTTATTTATTCCTTTGATTTTCTTTCCCAATTAGCCGAATCTTAATCACTTCTCTTTTGATAACCTCTTCTATTTTTGTAACCCTTTCTTCTTCGATTTTCTTTTTGAAAACCAAAATAAGCAGTCCAATAGACTCACCTCCTCTTTTCTGGCTTCCTACCTGGTGCACGGCTTCCATTTACTTTAATCTATAACGAAAATATTCTTTTCAAAGATTTTTAATTAAAACATGAGTTTTACAATAGCGCTCCAATGAGTTTTACATCAGGAAGGGTTTTCAATGAAAACAGGCTTTTCGAAAAACACTTCAATGTGACACGTCAAATTCGGCCGTAACGTCTAGGCCGGGTTTGGGGTGTTACACACATTATTCATATAGTCCCAAAAATCATATTATGAAAAATTACATTTTTGCCCCTAAACTTTGTCATATTTACACTTTTTCCCTAAGGCTTGTAAAATGATTTTCATTCAATTCCTTTGTTCTTTAAGCCTAGCCGAATCATTTTCATAACTATAGCAGCCCACAATTTCCACTAAATCACACTTTTATGACACATTTAAAACTTTTAAAATCTAGTCCTTTTAAGCATTTTCAACGAAAATCACTTAGAAAAAGTCGTTTATTTAACACCCAACATTCATTTTCTACCATTAGACATCAAAACACATGCATATCACTCATGGGTAAATTTTTAAACATGAACCCTAGCTCAAAATAATGGTAGAAATAGGTAAATTGAGTTATCGGGACTTCAAAAATGTAAAGAACATTAAAAATGGGGTTCGGGATCACTTACAAATGAGCTTGGAAGCTTGAACCAAACCCTAGCTATGGCTTCCATGGTAGATTCTGCTGGTGCATGAAGAAGATGGACAAATTTGGCTTATTTTGGCTTTTTAATTCTTTTAATTATTAGATTACCAAAATGCCCCTAACTTAAAAATATTCTATTTCACCCATTTCATGTCTATTTTTTTCCAACAATTAACCAACGGTCTAATTTCTATTTAAGGACCTCAAAACAATTTGACACCTCTAACATGCAAAACTCTACTTTTGCACTTTTTACAATTTAGTTCTTTTGACTAAATTGAGTGCCCAGACATTAAAATTTTCGAATGAAATTTTCACAAAATCATCTCGTGAAATATAGACCATAAAAATATAATAAAAATAAATTTTCTTACGTCAGATTTGTGGTCCCGAAACAACAGTTCTGACTAGGTTCTAATTCGAGATGTTACAATGGAAGTGATAAGTTCAAAAAAAAAAAGGTTTGATGCCACAAGGAGAACCTTAATAAGTCTAAGTAAGTTAGGCCAAGAACAAAGAGATAGAATTATCACAAAAAACTCAAAAAAATTCAATAGCTATCAAAGTTCTGTTTATAGGAAATTTATAGGCACTTTTGTGACTGTTCAAATGCCTATGTGAGACTTTTCATATTCAAGCATTAACTAGTATTATTACAAACAACAATTTCATTTTTAACTCTTGTAAGGAAGACAATGAGTTATGTCTCTTCATTGGAATCTGATGTAGTTGAAAAGGCATGTCAATTCTCCTTAATGAAGACTTAAAGTATCATTAATGTGTTTGATTAATGTTCCTTCAGCTCCCTTGTAACCACATGATAAAAGCTTGTGTAACATCCTCTTAAATGGCACCATGATAAAGACTTAAGACTCCAAAAACGTTTAGACTTGAAGAGTCTCTTTTGGTCCATTAAACAACCTCTTTGATGTTCTTTTAAAAGCTTTGAAACTGTCCAACTTTGAAGAGTCTTTAATCATATGAAAAGTCACCTGCAAAATAGATATTTAAGATTAAATAATAACTTAAAACACTAATAAAAACAATATATTTAATAACTCTCATGCACACAAATTAAATGAACATTCAACTTAAACCATACTTGAAGTAAATTAACAAATGAGATGATTTAATGTATGACTTATTAAATATGAAAAACACATAATGCAAGTCGTAAATGATGCTAATGTATTAATGCAAAGCATTAACTAAAGAAACATTCAATAAACAAAAAACATAATGCACATTTTTAAAAGATGTAGATGTATTAATGCAAAACATTAAATAAAGATGCATTAAACAAACAAAACACATAATTAAAAATTGAAAAGTTCATTCAAACTAATCAAATTGTCACATGCAACACATTGCATGAAATTGCGTCGTTATCTTGAGGCCAATAAAAATTGGACTTTTCATGCTTGACCCAAACTTGCTGAATCAACATCGCCTTTTTGAGCTTCTTGGATCTAGCCCGAGTCATAGGCCCGACAGGAATTTCAATTGGATTTCTTCTTGAATTCTCCTCATCTTTCAACCCGATTAGTATTCACATAGATGACTTCAATTTTGTTCCAATCGGTTCTTCATCAGACGCTGCCATGCATGTATCAGGTAGTCCACACAAATTCTCTATCTTGTAACTATTATGGTATTCATTGTTCTCATTTTCCACAACTGTAATGCCTCTTTTCTTTGGCATGCACTAGATCAAACTTACCCATGAACTGTTTGAGATGGGTAAATGGAACTCGCATCTAACCAATTTTATAATTTCCTTCTTAACCATCTCCTTCATAACTGGGTTCAATCTTCTTTGTCCATCAATTGTTCTTTTTTTCACCATATTCTAGTATGATCTTATGCATGCATAAAATTGGGCTGATACCTCAGGTATCAATTATGGTCCACCTAATCTCCTTTTTAAATTTATTCAGCACGTCAATCAGTTTCTTCTCTTGATCCTCAGTCAGCTTAGCTGAAACTATAACAGGCAGAGTAAAAGAGTTACCTAAATAAACATATTTTAAATGATAATGAAGTATTTTTAGATCCAATTTAGGTGGCTCTTCAATTGATAACTTTGGTTGAACATGCTCATGAGACGTCAATTCCAAAGATTCAATTTGGGATTGTTGAACAAATCTATTTGAATTAGCCTTTAGGAACGCTATGTATTCCTTCCCTTTTTTATTACTTGGTTGGTCAAGCACTAAGACTTGCTCTAATGGATCATCTATAGAATTTTGTTCCTATTTTGTAGCTAAACCTTCTAACTCAGACATTTAGGAACACTCCTCAACTACCTTAGGAAACCTCATAAATGTAAATACGTTAAATATTACCTAATCATTTTGAACTCGCATGGTGGTTCACCCTTTTACACATCAATTAAGATCTTACCGATCACCAAGAAAGGCCTTCCCAAGATGATCGATACTTTTTTTTGCTTCAAAATCTAAAATAATAAAGTCAACTGGAAAAATGAATTTAACTACATGTACCAATACATCCTCAATTTTTCCTTTTGGATGTGCTGATGATCTATCTGCTAATTGAAGCATAATCGTTGTTGGTCTATCTTCGAATATACCCAATTTTCTAAATACAGGTATGGGCATCAAGTTGATGCTCGCTCTTAGATCACATAATGCTTTAGCACAATGGGATTCTCCAATATAGCAGGGTATGATAAAACATCTTGGATCTTTTATTGTTTGGAGTAGCTTGTTCTGCAAGAATGTAATGCACTCCTTCATCAATGCTACTGTCTCAAATTCTCCAAGTCTTATCTGTTTGGAAAGGATGTCTTTCATTAATTTGAAATAGTTCAACATTTTCTCAAGAGCTTCCACCAATGGAATATTGATATGAAGTTGCTTGAGTATATCTAAAACCTTTTTGAATTGGACCTCCTACTTTTTTTGCTAGAGACTTTGAGTATAGAGTGGTGGTGGAGTCTTAAATTTGTTGGACAATTCTTTTGTTACACTTTGTTAGCATCTGAAACGAGTGTTAGATTATCAAAATTGATTGGTTTAGGATTTACCTCATAGGGGTTTTCAAAATTTGGCTTCTATGCAATTAGAGTTTCAACTCTTGGCTGAACTTCCTCTTTGTCTTGAGCATCAGCAAGCTTATCTTTGATCTCGACACTTTCGAACTCCAATTTCTTCACAGTTCACAAAGTGACCACTTTGCAATGCTCTTTGCTCGAACTTCTTGGATTTTTTGTGTCACTGGGCAAAGCTCCTTAGGGTTTATTTCGAAGTTCATTGGCTACTTGACTCGTTTGATTCTGCAAATTTCTTAAAGTGGCATCATTCTTTGGAATATATGCCTTCAAAATGTTTTCTAAACTATTGGAAGATTCAACTTGTCGTGGTTTCTGAACTTGCTGAGGGAACCCTGGCAATTGATTTAGTCTCGATGTTATGTAAGTGTTTCTAGGAGCAACTCTTTTGTTACTCCGTGAGGAAATTGGGTTGTCTTGCCATGAGGCATTATAGAAGTTTGACTGTAAGTCTGTAGCATGTGAATATAATATGCGAATGTGCAAGTGTACACTTCGAACCAAGTAATAAAGTAGTAAGTAAGATCGTCTCCTAATGAATCAGATAGGATTAATTCGGTTAAGCTATTAACATAAAATATATCAATCAGGCTATGGAAAAATAGAATAGCAATTTGTAGAGGAAAAATCACATATGTAATATTAAAATCAAATACCTAACTTAAAATGTTGTGGCGAAGATACAAAAACAAAGTTGAGAGGATCTACGCAGTTGAATGGGAAGGCTAGGATTACTAAGATTCTTTCGTCATAACACAATAATGCCATGGAAAAATCTTAACCAATCTATTATTCAGATTAAATCTAAGGTAGTCTGCTTCTTTCGAGAGTCAGACTTCAGGCTACCCTACCTAAAGCTTTGCATGTCTACAAGCCTTAAGAAGGATACCAACACTGTTTATTCCTTTCTTTGTACAAAGCGCAACTCTATGTCTAGAGTGCTACGAGTATTTTGTTGAATACTCGCTTGTATCATTCAATCACAATCCAACTAATCTAACCTTTTCAGAATTAAATCAACTTTATGGACATACCATACATTCATCTATGTCTAGAGACTGCAAGTATACATTTTAAAAATAACGCAAATCAAATGAAACAGTAAATCTAATAAGGATAATACCTTGGTCATTAAAAGAACTAAAGATTCATCCAGTAGTCCCAACCCGATAAGATTAGCTCATGAGTTGGAAACTAAATTCCAAAATGAAATTATCATTCACGAACATATTTCCACAGTTAAAATTCACAAAAATCAATTAAGATAATGAAGGAAGAACTTTTACCAATCTAGCCCTCAACTCCAGTGCTGTAATATCTTGTAAAGCCTAGGGTTGAATGCTTCTCCTTCTTCCTTTGTTATTGCTCTATTCCTTAGCTACTACCCTCTTTCCTTACGTCTGTAGATCTCCCACGAGAAATTGTGTGAGAGGAAAAATCGTCATCTTCCTCTCTTTCTCTTTCTTGTTTTTATAGGGTAGGAATCGTTCTCAACACACACTCTTTTCTTCCTATTTTTCAGGTGAATATTTCTAGTACAAGTACAGTTGGCTGAGAGTGGCACGAAGTGACAGTTGAGTCAGCATCTTCCTAGAGTTGCCATGGCATTGGTGCTGGCAATCTATTTTTGTCATGACAAAACTTCACTCCTTCACTTCTTTTCCTCCTTTCTACACCTGCTATAAACTAAATGCAATTCCTTTCCTCTAATAAGTAAAAGTAACATATAGTGACATTGAAAGCACAATCCAAGCTTCATGATTCAATGTTATAAAAATACTAATATAATTTCTTGAAATGCAACTAAATTTACCAAGTACGAATAATTAACCAAGTCTAAAGGCCTAAAATATAACTATTTTCAAGAGTTATCACACCCCTAAACTTGAGTTATTGCTTGTCCTCATGCAAACTATGCATGAATGCATGAACATAATAATTTTCGTAGCAACATAATCACCTTTGTATTGTTATACCATTAAGAGAGCATTTTTTACTTCAGTTCTCAACAATCTTCCATGTCTAAAAAATTGATCAAGTTTCATAAGCTTATTTAACAAAGGTAGTGTAGAAAATATTGTCTTAAAAGAAAGAAAAATCCTAAGTACTCATGCAACTTTCACTATAGTCAGTATCTCCTAATTTACTTAGTTCATCTTTTAACGAACTTAGTTTTCCCTTTTTTTTCATCTGGCCTTATACATACTCAATACATACGTATTCATTTATTATACCTATTTTTTTACTAGAGGATTCAGCTCATCACATAATTCTTTGACTCGACAATTATAATGGAGCATACACTAAATTGTTGAATACTCAACTATATCACTATTTGAATACTTACTCATAAAGTTAAGGCTTTTGACTAAAAAGATGGATGGAGAAAATAACTACCTCTTTAGCTACGCAACTTGTTACTACAGTGGAGCGCCCTTAATTTTCTTTTTTTTTTAATTACACACTCTTACTTGGACTCGCCTTTCTAGCCAATAGCACGACGGAGCAAACAAAGTGGTGCTGACTTGGCAATTCTAAGCATCAGAGTATTTATGACATTTTTTTTCCTTGAATTTTCTTAAACATTGTAACTTTATTCATTACTGAGTATTGCCTTTTTACTGAATTTAGCTTCAAGAATCTATAAGTTTATTAAAAGAAACTCACTATAGATAAATTTTAATTGGAATTAGGACATCCTAATTTTAGGGATAAATTTACAAGCAAATTATCCTAAGCTAAAATCACCTAATCCACTGTCACAACTTTCTAAGTTTATTGAAAAATTAAGCTCCTCATCGAACATCATAGACAAAAACACACTCAACACAATCTAAACAAATCTTGACAGTCATGTGTGGCACGGCAAAGTGAATGACAAATGAAAAAAAAAAACTAAAACAACATGCTTACTAAATATCTAATGAAGTCTAAATGCACAATACACCCCAAACCTAAGGGATGCAGTATCCTCAAAGCATGTATAAATATGAATCATGAATGTAAAAACATATATATGTACATAATGAGGTGTAATAAAGAGAGAAAAACTTCCCAAGCTTGGAACTGAATGGTGGTACTTTAATTGCGACGAGTGGTCTTTTGTGCATTCATCTTATAACGCATTGGCCTTTTAAGTAAATTGAGTAGTACATCCTCCTCATCATTGTCAAATATGGTGAGTTTAGCAATAATCCGATCAATCTCACGATCTTGTTCAATCATCGGTTCATAGAAGGAAGTGGAACAACCGCATTACTGTCCATTGGTGGTGTAACTAAGGGATTTGCTTCCTCTTCATCCTCACGGCTAGTGTTAATGCTGGCAGACTTTGTTTTCTCTGGTTCTTCCTTCAGTGCTTTGTGTGCATTCTCTTCATTGGTAGGATTTGTCTCAATGGGCTCTGCATCACCGAATCCTTCCTCTTCTACAATTTATTAAATAAAGGATATGAAATAACTAAGAGAAATTTAAATCGACAAAATAAAATAAAAATAAAAATAATTTTCAAGATGTTGAAGTTAAACTTCTCGAAGATCAATCGATTGTTTGTCTCGCTCTACATGAGCACCCCAGTAGTGCTTCAAGCATTGTCTATTAACTTTAAATGTGTCCCTCGTTTTCATGTCTTTGACATTAACAACTTCATACGGATATACATGAGCTACCAAGCATTGTTCGTCAAAATTGAAAGGTCTATTTTGCTCTAGCAAAGTGCACAAGGGTCTTCGATCAAATGAATCTTCATCACTATCAGAATTGCTATGGCAAAATCTCGTGAACTCTTCCTCCATTGCTGCTCCTATCAAGTCAATGGCACAACATTTTTTCATATAAAGTCAATGGCACAACATTTTTTCATTCTCATTAGCACATTTCAACACATTAAATACATTGAACGTGACCTGCTGATCATTTACCCTCATGGTCAGTTGTTCTTTCTACACATCAATTAAAGTCATGCCTGTAGCAAGAAATGGCCTTCTAAGAATAATTGGCACATCTTTGTCAACTTCTCAATCTAAAATAAGGAAATCTGCAGGAAAAATAAACTTATCTACTCTTACCAGTATGTCTTCAATTCTACCTTTTGGATGTGCATAGGATCGATCAACCAGTTGCAACATAACTGTAGTAAGTCTTGCCTTCCCAATTTCCAACTTCTTGAAAATAGACAGAGGCATTAGATTTATACTCGCTCTTAAATCACATAATGCCTTACCAACATAATAATTTCCAATTGAACATGGGATAGTGAAACTCTTTGGGTTCTTTAACTTTAGAGGTAACTTATTCATCAACATTGCTGTGCAACTTCCAGTGAGAGCAATAGTCTCAAATTCTCCCAATCTGCGCTTCTTTGACAGTATATCTTTCATAAATTTCACATAATTGGGCATCTGCTCCAAAGCTTCTACTAGCGGATGTTGATGTGGAGTTGCTTTAAGACCTCCAAAAATATTTTAAACTGAACATCCTATTTAGAATTATGGAATCACTGAGGAAAAGGTGGAGGTGGTCATCCTTTTGGATTGTTGATATTGTTTTGCTATGACATTTTTGTTGGGAACATGATCTGATTCTACTATAACAATCTTTTGCTTAGCCTTTTCAACCGCAGTGTACTTTTCAAATGGCTTTATGATCTTCACATGGTTGCTATTCGAGTTATCCTCTCATTCTGTGGCATCTTGTGCAATGTCATTCAACTGAGTTCCACTTTTGAGAGTGATCACTTTGCAATGTTATTTCCTTTGTCATATCAAATTATCAGTATCACTTGGCAAAGCTCCTTGTGGCCTCGAATTTAACGCATTGACAATCTGCCCAACTTGATTTTATAAAGCTTTTAGGGATGTAGCTTGACTATAACATCTCTAACCCATATCTATCCGTCGCCGGAATAGGATTATGAGGCATTACCGATCATAAAATAATTCAGAACAAACATTCATTACAAGTTAGTCATATAATATTTTTTTTTATTTTTTTAAAACAACCAAACTAACACGTTTCATTATTCCATATATCTTGTTAACTCAATATAAACATATAACCATAAAAATCAAATGCTTAAAATATAACCCACTATACTTCGTTTCATAAGTACATTACCAAACATTCCACACATATATATGTCTAAGTATATTCATATATACATATCAATATAACCGAACCAATAAATTATTCACAAACCAATCAATCATGATCATATTATTTTGACCCAACCGAACATATATGCATCATAAATATATAGCTCATTTTACTCTTTTTTTTGTCAATATAAAATGCACTATTCATTTGGTAATTTATTTCAATGTATTACACGAATATAAACTTACCTAATAATCATACTATATTCAAGATTACATCTACTTCATTTAACCCTATCATTTGATATATATATCCTATCACAAAAATAAAATTAATTAACATATAAATTAACCATAATTTACTCCTCAAATTTAAATCATTATGAACATACGTTCTCAATTACATATATGCATATTTCCTATCAACCTATCTCAATAAATAATTCATAACACATCAAATTATTGATTGACATAACCGAATTTACATTATAAGTAACATTACTACCTTGCTGACTTATGAACAACCATATTAAATTCATATACTTTATATCTTGAGCTCATGTACTTAAATTATTGTACCGCAAGTCATATCTTTCCAATATATCAAAATAAAACCACAACCAAAATATTTATGTCTCTAAACAATCATCATTCAACCCACTTCCAAAACACATGACCAATCATCTATATATATATACAATGCCGAACTACTAAACAAAAATATTCCTTAATTCATTTAGACATTTATTCAAATATACTTTTAACTAAATTTTTAAACCATTACTAACACATAAGAAACATAATCAAATCACTTTAAGTAAAGGTAGTATAACAAACATAATCCATACCATTATATACATATCATAGCCGAATTACTTATACCACGTCCAAAATCATCAATTAACCTCAATGCACAAAACACATATCACATATACTATTCATCACTAAACTTATTATTTCCCGAACATAATCATGCATTTAGTTCACTTTACGAGTAATCACATAACCATTACAACATGTCACTAATATAATTATGAAATCAATTCAATTCATCCTAATTTATATATTATACATATCAATACTCGACTAAATCATATAACCAAAACACCATTCAAACATGTCATAGATTATACTTACCATAATATATTTATCTCTTGTCAAAATAATAAATCAACAACTAATCTAATAACCAAGCCGAACCATATTGCCAATTACCACACATTCAAAATTACTAACCAGACGTATCCATAACTTAATCAAACTTAAACCAAACTTAACATGAACAACAAGCCATTTTCGCATGGCTTTTATATATACAAACCAAAATCCAATGCTTCCAAATATTATCTAGTCTATACATGCCATAGATCTGAAATTTAGCTTAAAAAAATACTGAAAACAGTCGATAGTGTGATAGACCTCGCTGACAATCCCCAAGCTCGTAACCAACTTCCAAAATCTATAAACAGCTAACAAACACACACAATAAGCCATCATAGCTTACTAAGTCATAAGCAAATAATAACTTAAAATTTATAACAACTCGACTTAACCAAAATAAATTATGCAAACATAATCACATTTATTTCAAGATCACAATTTCATATGTATCATATATTTCCATATACAATTTTACCTTTGCTGAACATATACATATATCTATTATCAAGGTAATATTCAATTTCAAAACCTTAGTACCATTAGATAGCCGAATATACATAACCCACATACATATATATCCATGAACCATTTCATAAATATCCACATAATATAATCAAAATGGCCAAATACATTTTCAATATGCTAATACAAAATTTCCATTTACATTATACATGATTTATAACACATATTGAGTAACTTACTTACCTTATTTCAAATAAGTATTAAGCTGTCACATACCTGATTACTTTAGCTCATTTTATCCATTCAATCATAGCTATCATTGCCCATTGAACAATTCAGAATTAGATAGGACACTCGGATAATCACATATATCATACAATGCCAACGTCTCAGACATGGTCTTACATGTAATCACATATCGATGCCACTGTCCCAGATAGGGTCTTACTCATACACATATATCGGAGTCACATATCGATGCCAACGTATAAAACGTGGTCTTACTCGCACAAATATATCGGAGTCACATATCGATGCCAACGTATAAAATGTGGTCTTACTCGCACACATATATCAGAGTCACATATCTATGTCAACATATAAAACGTGGTCTTACTCGTACACATATATCGGAATCACATATTGATACCTCATATACATCTTTGTATCAACTTCAAATTGGTCAGAATATACATATATTCATTAACAAAATTATCATTCACTTCCAAGGCCACAATAACATTATATAATCGAATATACATATATATATATCTATGATTCACATTTTAACATCATATACACAAACATATATTATATAACCGAATATAAACTTGCAACTTATATACAAATAATCAACATTTTAACGTATATAGCTCATGTCACCACTTTCAATACTAAAACTCATTCATTACTTTATCATCAAACATAAATTACTTTCATTACTCAATGTCTATTCATAAATTACTTCATATTATTACAACTATTTATTGATCACTTATCTATTAAAAATTTAACATCATGTATTTGCTTATAAACTTACCTCGGACGATGTAAAATGGAACGGGACGACTAGTCGACAACTTTCATTTTCCCCCGATCCTAATCCGATTTCTTTGGTTCTTGATCTAAACATATTCAAATTAAGCTCATTCAAATCTATTTTCATTCAATTTAGTTCAAAAACACGTAAATGGGAAAATTACCATTTTACCCCTGACATTTACACTTTTTACAATTTAATCCTTATTGCACAAAACACAAAATATACAAAATTTCACTGTACCCATGTTAGGCCGAATCTTACTCATATCCATACAAGTCCATATATTTCATTAATTTCACATTTTAGTCCCTCAAATTATTATTTTTGCAAGTTAGTCCTAATTACTCAAAATCATCAAAAACTCCAATACAAAACATGTCAATCTAAAACATATCTTTCATATTTCATCATGAAATAACAAAAATCACAAGCTTTCAACAATGGCATAACTCAAAATATTCACCAAAATCAGAAATTCAAGCATGGGTCTTGTAGATAACTCAGTAACGATCTCAAAAACGTAAAAATTATAAAAAACTGAGCTAGTTACATACCTTAATCAAGATCAACCATGGCCGAAACCTAAACTTCTTTTTCTTTTCTTTATTTTTTCATATTCGGTCATAAGAAACAATAATAAACATGGCTTTTAAGTTATGTTAAAATATAATATATAATAACATACTATTTAATTTACATATATAACCTTAATTAAAACATTATATTATTACTTATATTATGTCCATTTCCATCCAAATATAAAACCAATGGCATAATTGCATCATAAAAGCTTCCTTTTATAAAGACACATTCATTTTGGCCTTTTTATAATTAACCACCAAATTTTCATTTTACGCGATTAAGTCCTTTTATTTAATCGGGCACCCAAACGACAAAATTAAGTTACGAAAATTTCACACACACAAATTCACACATAATAAACATAGAAAATAATTTTTAAATATTTTTTCTCGAAACCACCGTTCCGACTAGGGTCTAAATTGGGCTATTACATTGACTCTGGATCACGACATCATTTTTGGCCATATATTCCTTCAATAGAGCTTCCATAGATGAAGATGGTACTGAACTTTGGTGACCATTTTGTCGTGGCATGGGTTGATTATAACCAAGTGGTGCATTTGTCGCATTCTGTCCAACAACATTGTTGAAGTTCGCCATTCCTTGATTATTAGGTGTTGAGATATGGGTTATTGTTCAGGTTGAAATTACCCATGTATTACACAGAGGATGGATTTGATGAGCATTCATCAAAAACATGATCTTACCCATAATAAACACATGATAACTCGACCACTTTCATTTCTTGAAATACAGCTAGTCTCTTTAGTGTTTTGATCATATTAGTTAAAGATGATACTTGAGCCGTTAATGAAGTAATTGCATCAAGCTCCATTATGCCAACAACTTTTCTGTGAACCCCCACTCTTATAGTAGGGTATTGGTAATCATTGTTGGCAATCCATTCCAAAATCTCATTCGCTTCATTATATGATTTATCCAACAAAGAACCATTGGTAGACGCATCAACTGCCATCCTTGTATGCACATTTAATCCATTGTAAAACATTTCCATCTGTGTCTAGTGTTGGAAACCATGCATTGGACATTTCCTAAGTAATTCCTTAAATCGCTCCCAAGCTTCATACAACGTCTTATCCTCTGATTGCAAAAATCTTTGACAAAAATCATTACAAGATGCCACCATGCTTGACAGCAAAGTATTCAACCATGCTCAGGCACGATCTCTTAATGAATATGGAAACAATTTAAGTTGCAAAGTGTCTTTAGAAACACCCTATTGCCTGAATGAGTCATAGACTTCCAAGAAAAGTCTTAAGTGCAGTCGTGGATCTTTAGTTGGTAATCCACTAAACTGTCCTACCGTTTGCAGCATCTGAAACACTACTGGTTCAACTTGAAATGTTGAGCTTGAATGTGTGGCCTGACCATTCTTGGATTCAAGTCATCCAAACTTGGCACAACGTGCTCTTAAATGGGTCTGTCACTATAATCCATCACATGAGTGATAGGCAAATCAACACCATTCAAATGTAATGGATCTTCCTTAAATGGATCTTCTCTACTTGGATCATTTCCAATCCTAGCCATATCTTACAATTCTTGTCTCCTTCTTCTCAAAGTTCTCTTAATCTCTGGGTCAAAAGGATACTCTTTATTAGCAGGAATGCCCCTACTCATACACTAACAACAAACCTGTAACACCCCAAACTCATGGCCGTTACCAGAAATCGAACACGAGGTGTTACCGGCTTACTTAATTTATTTCCCCTATATTTTTTTTTGTTTCAGGCAAGCTGGCTACTGTATCGTGGTTGCTTTAAAAATCATATTTTGAGTTCTGAAACTCGAAATCCAATTCCGTAAATTTTCCCCAAAACTAGACTCATATATATATATGGTTGAATTTTTGTAGAATTTTTGGTTGGGCCAATTAGTACAGTTAATTTGTTAAAGTTTCCCCTGTTTCAAGGTTTGACTACACTGACCTCTGTACCTTACGATTTAAATATCTCCCTGTAAAGGGCTTCAATGCCTATTCCGTTTGTCTCTAATGAAACTAGGCTCGATAAAGAATCTGTACATATAAGACACGATCTCTAATTATCTCGATAAAATTTACAGTGAATTTTCTAAGTCATAACAGGGGATCCAGAAATCACTCTGACACTGTTTCACAAGAATTTAATTATCTCCTAACATAAAGTTCATATGGTCGTTTCATTTCTTCCATATGAAAATAGACTCATCAAGCTTAGATTACCTAATTTATTCATTATTTAATTCCATTTCTACTATTTTTAGTGATTTTTCAATCTCACAACACTGCTGCTGTCATCATCTGTTACTAAAGCAGACTATGCCTATTTCGTGATTTTTCCTTGATCTAACTAATAATTCATCATACATGTCACAATTTATGACCATGACTAGCCATGCCAAAGACTAATCATCACCGAGCATCTCCCCACTACACTATTACCAAATCATGAATTTAACACCGAAAATAAATTAGCCATGACATATGGCGTAATAATCGAGTAGACCTCAACCAATACTCAACCCCAACCGAATTACCAAGACTTGTGACCAAGCATCATAGAACCAAATCCAAACGAACATTTATGCCATTTTCGCATGGCTAAAAGTTTACATACCAAATTTCAAACAAAACATAATAGCCTATACATGCCGAAATGTTCTCCTAGACCAACTAAGAAGAAAGTACCAAAAGTTGCTAGCCGGTGTGATGACTTCGATGACGGTCCCGAGCACGGTAAAAAGACGAGTCCAAGAAACCTAAAATAGGTGACAAGCAAACACCGAATGAGTATATAACTCAGTAAGCCATAAGCATTCCACAACCATCCATTAATAAAATTATCACAACAGGAAACAATGAAATGAGGCTAAGTACTCCATCCATACCGAACTATACCATAGTTCCTTAAACCTTACGGTTCAATCTCATACCAAGTCCTACATTGACCTTTCATACATCATTTTATTTTCGTTACAATCATACAATTAAACGACCTTTCACCTATTCCACGATGAACCTTATGTACGTGACTTCAACTATAATCATCACATAGGTTCAAAACTTACCAAGCTCAACTCCAAATATAAACATAGCGCCTATTAGCCATGAACTCAAGGTACTTACCTTTTCCGCTGTCCAAAATCGACTCGGTAAAGTCGCACCCTTAATGTAAATAATTTATAGAAAATATATAGTGGGTTCGCACACATAGTGCTTAATAATCAACCGCGTACACTTAGTGCCATGTACTTTAAACTCGCACACTTAGTGCCATGCATTTCAAGTTCGCACACCTAGTGCCAATCTCACAACCGTGAACACTTATTGTCCGCACACTTAGTGCCGAAAACCAGCCACTCTATATGCTTCACTTCCTTTTTACATTCGTCAATTTCATCTCTACATACATATACATTTGTATACATTTCATCTCATTAAACACAATTGCATAGGTATTACGATCATTTAAATCAATACCAAAGATATGCTTAATGACTTACCTTGTGTTAGGTAAAATAGTTCCAAGTCGGCTACTCGATGACCTTCGATTTTCCCTTGTTGGACGCCTCTCCTTTAGGATCTTGAGCTTAAACAAATAAATTAACTCATTTAACCGCTTTGCTACATATATTGGTATCCACATTTTAATGATTTTATGACATACGAAACGACATGGTAAAATTTTCATCTTGCTACCTTATGTTCTTAGCTATTCGGCTAATAACCTTATGCAATTACCATACTATCAATAATCTAATCACACATGCATATGCATACTTGGACATTCGGTAATCACCTTTGCTAATTTTGAACTCAACATCACATAAGCTCCCAAGTGATGGCCGAATATGTATATCTATACTATCACCTATAATTCATCTAAGTCAAGATAAAATCATGAACATGCCTAACTATAGCCGAATGTGCAACATTAATCTATCATTTCCATTTCATTTAACACTTAACATTTACCACATATCGATTCACCAAACTCTTCATCTATTCATGCTCTCATATTCGGTCACCCATACCTATACTAACCATATAACTAATTAATCCTAGGGTTAAACACAAGTACAATATTTAAGCACCATGGCCGAACCTTCATGAAGTTCCTAAGACCCATCATTTCTACTCCTCACACACTCTCACATCCAATCCTTTTTATTAAACACTCAAGCTCAATCATCTTCATGCCTCATCACCACAACATCAAAACACCAACCAAGAAAGACAACACCCATGGCCGAATATCATCTCCATCAATAGCAAAAATTTAAACCATGGGCTAGGTAGAACTTAAACTAACAACTAAAAACATGCATGAATTTCAAAAAAAATAACATCAAACATACCTCAACCTAGGTACAAGCATGGCCGAACTTCTTCACCTTTCTTTCCCTCACTCACGGCAATTGTAACAAGGAAAAGGATGAACACTCCTTCTTCCTCCCTTATTTTATTCATCTTTTTCCTTTTTAATTCCTTTCTTTAATTTATTTTATCTCCAATAACCCAATTTCTTATTATAATATCTAATTCAAACAAATATATTGCCCATCATCAATCTATCTTGGCCGGCCACTATAAGGGAATTGGGCAATTTGACATGCAAGTCCACCCTTGTGTTGACATGCACTAATAAGCCCTTTAAAATTAGCCTATCATATTTCACCATGTCTCATGTTGATCCCTATTTAATAATTCCTCATGCAATTGGCAAAATTAGGGAATGAAACTTCCACATATGCATGTACACACATAATAAGCATAGAATATAACAATTAATTATTTTTATGACTCGGTTTTGTGGTCCCGAAACCACTTTCCGACTAGGGTCACATTAGGGCTGTCACAAAACCTGTATAAATTAAAAAAAAAACAAAGTTAAATAAAACTAATGGAATTATATAAGAAAAAACAAAACCAAATTTCACCAAACTGCTGATCCCCGACAATGGCGCCACAAACTTGTCGCATGTGAATATAATACGCAAATGTGAAAGTGTACACGTCAAATCAAGCAATAAAGTAGCAAGTAACATCGTTTCCTTAGGGATCAGATGGGATTAATTCAATTAAGCTATTACTATAAACTATATGAATCAAGCTGTGGCAAAACAAAATAACAATTTGTATAGGAATAATCACGTATGCAATATTAAAATTAAATAACTAACTTAAAATGCTGTGGAAAAGATATGGAGACAAAGTTAGGAGGATCTACGCTGTTGAATGGCAAGGTTGGGATTACTAAGATTCTTTCCTTGTAACACAATAATGCTATGGAAAAATCTTAACGAATCTATTATTCATATTAAATCTAAGGTAGTCTGCTTCTTTCAAAAGTCAGACTTCAAGCTACCCTACCTAAGGATTTGCATGTCTACAAGCCTTAAGAAGGATTCCTAACACTATTTCTTCCTTTCTCTGTACAGAGTGCAACTCTATGTCTAGAGTGCTACAAATACTTGCTTGTATCATTCGATCACAATTCAACTAATCTAACATTTTTAGAATTAAATCAAGTTTATGGACATACCATGCATTCATCTATATCTAGAGACTGCATGCATACATTTTAAAAATAGTGCAATCAAATGAAACAGTAAACCTAATCAGGATAATGCCTTGGTCATTAAAGGAACTAAAGATTCATCCAGTAATCCCAACCAGATAAGATTAGCTCATGAGTTGGAAATTAAAATCCAAAATGAAAGTATCATTCAAGAACTTATTTCCTCAGTTAGAATTCAAAAAAATCAATTAAGATAATGAAGGAAGAACTTCAGGAAGCTTTTTCCAATTTAGCCCTCAACTCCAGTGCTGCAATATCTTGTGAAGCCCAGGGTTGAATGCTCCTCTATAACAACTTAATTTTTAGTAGTGTCAAAAATAGTGGTTCAAGAAAACTAAATCCGATAAGTGAGTTTAAAAATAATTTATAATTATTATTTACGAGTCAAGTACAACTTTAGAGAGACTTTTGAATTAATGATTTTTATTTAAGAGAATTTATTAGGTAAATCGGGTTGAAAACAGGGTATCGAGACCTCAATTTTATAAACCGAGCCGTAAATATTTTTAAAAATATTTACAGAGTGTCATTAAGTTAGTATTAAATTTTCGTAAGAAAATTTAACGTGTTGATAGTTAATTAATTAAAAAGGACTACAATGAAAAAGGTGCAAAACTTGCTAAAATGATTAAATAACTCAAGTATTAAATGAGGGAAGACTTAAATTAGCCCAAAGAAGATGGGTTGGGTAGCATGGGCAGAGAAAAATCACAAAAAATAGTGTGAACTAAGGGTAAAATTGTAATTTGGGCAAAATTAAAAGGAAACGAATTGAATATAAAGATTTCTAGATATTTTCTTTCTTCAATTCTCTACTCAAAAATGCCATGGAAGAGAGCTTAAGTTGGTTTTACCTATTTTTTCTCCATGTGAGTTTATTTCTTGCCCTTTTCTTGTAATTTTTGTGTTTTTAAGACTTTTGCAATTAGGTCCAACTATCTAATTCATTAGTTTTTGATTTTATGGGTAATTTTGGAAGTCACCATTGATGAATGCTGGATGTTTATGATAAATTAACATGGATTTGAAGCTTTAATTTTGCTATTTGATGATTTTATTAAGTAATTTTGATAGATATAGATTTTAGGACCAAATTGTGAAAATGTTAAGAATTAGGGTTTGGTATTGAAATTTTGAATATCAATGGCTGTATGGTAGCCTAAAGTAATTAGGTAAATTTTCAATTGAGGAAAATTAGCTCAATTGATAGGATAATTGGTAATGGACTAAATTGTGAAAATTGTAAAATTTGGGTAAATGTGTAATTTTAAAAATTGACGGGTATAAATTGTAAAGTGAATTAGAATTGAATTAGATTCTAATGAATGAATAATTTTATATTAAAGATAAAGAATCCGAAGAGAAACGTGAAAAAGAGAAATTAGCCGAATAGTCCTTGAATTATTCCAACTTCCACAATCTACCCCCGGTAAGTTTGTATGGTTGAACCTTGATATTATATTGAATTGATGGGTGGTATTATGTATTTATTTATATTATTTGTTAAAAACATGAAATATTATTATATAATGAATTTAAAATGAATGTTCGGGTTATATGGAATGCGGGATTTGAGTACCATCGTTTGTGGCAAAGGATGAATTGAAAGATAAGACCATGGTTGGACCATGACAATGTTTAAATGTAAGACCATAGCTGAGCTATGGCATTTTAATGAAAAGACCATAACCCACATGAATTGAAAGATAAGACCATGGTTGGACCATGACAATGTTTAAATGTAAGACCATAGCTGAGCTATGGCATTTTAATGAAAAGACCATAATTGGGTTATGGCATTACGAATGTAAGACCATGGCAAGGTTATGGCACAAAGAAAATGATGTACTCATATCCGTAAGTCATTATCCAATTTGGAAAGACTTGGTTAGTGAAAATTTATGTATATGAAACTTGCCTGATAATTATGTATATTCATGATATGAATTGTTACCGAAATAAAAATACATGAAACTCATAAAAATGATGGTACGTGAAATATTAATTGTTGTAATTATTATTTAATGTGTATAGTAAATAGAATGAGGTGAGTATTTGATATTATGATATTGAATTGAATTCTTGAGGATTTGTGATTATTGAATTGAAATGAATATTGGTTGAAATTGAAAAGTGATTTTAAACCCTATTAACTATATCGAGCTGAGTCAGATATAGTTGGCATGCCATAGGATTGGAAGTGTTCAGGGATTACTTCAACTTCGAGTCGATGAGACACTGGGAGTCAAATTGTTACTTCGGATAAATTCGATGAGGTACTGGGTACCAAATTACTTTGGTATACCCGAGGAAACACTGGGTGTCAATTCGTTACTTCGAATTATCCGATGAGGCATTGGGTGCCAAACTGGTGTGTTTTGGTTGGATTCATGTATCCATCCGAGTCCGAGTTGTGTTAATAGGGGTAAGTGAATAATAAAGTATATAATTGATATTGAAATGGCATGGTATGAGAAATGAAAGTGAAATAGTGAATTGAAAATAGAATGTGAAATGAGAATGAGACATATGAATTGTGTATTAACTTGTGATAAGCCATTTGAGATAGCAAATTAATGAGAATTGAATGTGCTATGAGTGATCTATAAATATATGAATTAATATTGAAAGGCTTATGGTTATTACCGGTATATACCTGAAATATTTGGAAATGATATTTACTTGATATATTGAAAAATGACATGTAAATATGTGATTATCTTTGATATGTTGATACAAGGAAATTATGTATATGTGACGAGTAATAAACCCAAGTATGACATGTTGAGAAAATAAGTTTATCAATATTGAATTTATATGTAAGATGTGAAAGTATGCTAACTATTGTTGTTGCTTGATGTTTAGGCAAGTGACAAGCAATGGACTGAATAGTAATATGTTTATTTATTTGAAGCATTGAAATGGTAAGTATTTAAGTGAAAATAAGTTAGTGCTCATTAAAGAATGGTAAGGTTTTAATTATGCAATTTCTTATGGAATGACTTATTATGCGTTCGATTTGAAAAAGGCTTTGGTTAAATGCACTAACTTGTGACCATGGCTGAATGATATGTATATGACTTGTATGACATGCATATGGAATCAGTGTGGAAGGGTTTAAGTTATATAAAATTTTACTAAGATTGGGGTAATAAATATATGTGTGTGATACTATGGATTTATTCACCTAGTGAATTAATGAATATAGTTTTATGAGTATTATGGCAACAATATTGGAATATTTTTTTATACGTAAAATTTTATATTTGAAATGAATTGATATGATTAAAGATTATACGAGCTTACTAAGCATTCATTGCTTACGTGTTGTTTTATTTATTACCTTATAGGTTATCGGAAGCTCGAACGGGTTGGAAGCTTATCGAAGCTATATCACACTATCCATGTAACACCCTTAACCCGTATCTGTCGCCGGAGTAGGGTTACGAGGTATTACTGATCAATTCACAACATATAGCATATATTTATCAAACATAAAGTATTCATTCTCATAAATCTTTCAACACAATCACATTGTCCCATATAAGGTCCTATGAGGCCTTAAACATGCTTTAAAAGTGGTTCAGGACTAAACCGATAACATATGAAAATTTTGGAAACTCAGAAAAATTTCAACCATACAGGGGTCTCACGCCCATGTGAACAGGAGGTGTGTCACACGGCTCCAGACACGCCCGTGTCTCAGGCCGTGTGGAAACAGGGCATACATATTGACTTGGGTTACATGGCCAACCACATGCCGATGTGTCTAGCTCGTGTGCCCTTCGAAGTGGCCACAAACGCCTATGTGCCAGGTCGTGTGCTAGGCCGTGCCAAAACAATAGGGTATACTGACTTATTCAACACATCCAAGTCACATGTCTGTGTGCTAGGCCGTGTGCCAATTAAGGAGTATACTGACTTGTACCACATGGCCAGTCACACGCCCGTGTCTAGGATCGTGTAGAGCATATTGACTTCAAATCAATTTCATCACCAGGGACACACAACCGTGTTATATGACTGTGTGTTACACACGGCTGAGACACACGCCCGTGTCTCTGCCGTGTGAACAAAAATAGGCCATTTGCAAGGCCAATTTGCCACCCTTATTCATGCTCACCTAAACAACCAAAATACCACATCTAGCCTATACATGCCATATGCCAAAAATGTATAATCCAAAATTACCAACTTAGATGTTTGATAGTGTGATGATGTTCCCGACGAATCCCAGATTCAAGCTAGCCTTGATACACTATAAAACATAGAAAAATAACACAAAGTAAGCTTCATAGCTTAGTAAACTCGTATGATATAAACTTAACTAGTCACAAATACAATATTTATCAATCTAAACACATTATCATGTACTTTATGATTCCTAACAAACCTTTCAATAGCTTAATCATAAGCTTATATACTAATTTTGTAACTTCTTCGATTTTAAGCTCAAAATATACATGTACATACCTATACCAATCCATATCAAGTTCATATATGTACGGAATGCCGTTAAATACTCAATGTCTCGCACACTAAATGCCATACTCGATATCTCACACACTAAGTTCCATACATAGCCGAATCTATCTCAAATCGCACACTAAGTGCCATATATAGCCGAAGCTATGTCGAATCGGACACTAAGTGCCATATATAGCCTAAGCTATGCCGTATAGCACACTAAGTGCCACAAATAACTGATTTGTCATCGAACATATCTGTAGTCCTATATATACAATTTATGCAATATCAAAGCACTAAAAGCATAATTATTACAATGCTTAATACATACGAACTTACCTCGGATGCTAAAATAGCGAATCGAGTTGATTAGTCAATAACTTTATCTTTTCCCCGATCCAAGTTTGTATTCTTCTTTTATTGATCTAATTATATTCAAAATTAACTTATTCAATCATTTATTCGCTCAATTTAGTCCAAAATACACTTTAAAACACATTTACACTTTTGCCCAAAAAAAATCACATTTTTCACAATTTAGTCATTATTTCACAAAATCACAAATTAATAAGATTCAAGACTAACTCATGCTAGCTGAATCACCATAGTGTCCTTAGCAGCCCATTATTTTCATTTATTTCACATTTTAATCACTGATTTTTCACATTTTTCAATTTAATCCTTAATTTGCATTTTCACTAAAAATCACTTAACAAAACTTGCTTAACTATCAAAAACCATTCATAACCTATCAAGAAAATTCAAAATACAGATGTATTCAATAATGGCATCATTCAAAATCTTTAACAGTTTTGCAAGATAATCCCTGGGCTAGCTAAACCTAGCTGCAACGATCTAAAAAACGTAAAAATCATTAAAAATGAGACAAAAATCATACCTTAATTGAAGAAATTAAAGTTGCTAAATGTTGAAGAAAAAATGGATTCTTTCTCTTGTATATTCGACTAGGTGAAGATGATAATAAACAAAAATGGATTTTGTTTTAATTATTTTATCATTGATTAACCATTTACCATTTTAACCTTAAAATTAATTCAAAATTTAATTTATGCCAAACCATTAACATCCAACAACATAGTAATGGTATATTTACTACTTAAGGACCTAAAATTTAAGGTTCTATAGCTATTTAACACCATTAGCTAATAGAACAACACTTTTGCAATTTACACGATTTAGTCCTTTTTATCAAATTAAGCACTCAAACAATAAAATTTCTTCTCGAAACTTTCACACATATATGCTATCATTCTGTAAACATTAAAATAATAATAAAATAAATATTTTGACTTCAAATTTGTGGTCCTGAAACTACTGTTCTGATGTGACTAAAAACGGGCTATTACAACTCTCCCTTCTTAGGGATTTTTGTCCCCGAAAATCTTACCAGTGAATAGGTTTGGGTAATGTTTTCTCATATCATCCTCAGGTTCCCATGTAGCTTCTTCAACCCTGTGCCAATGTCATAATACTTTCACTAATGTGATTCTCTTATTTCTTAGCTCTTTGATCTCATGAGCTAAAATTTGAATCAGTTCTTCACTGTATGATAAATTTGACTATATCTCAACTTCAGTTGGAGAAATAACGTGTGAAGAGTCTGATTGATATCTTTGTAGCATCGATACATGAAACGCATTATATATCTTTTCTAACTCAGATAGTAAGGACAGTCGATATGCCACTGGCCCAACTCGCTCAGTAATCTTATACGGTCTGATAAATCGCAGACTCAATTTCCCTTTCTGACCAAACCGCAATATCTTTTTCACGGTGACAATTTAAAAAACACTTTATCCCCGATCTGAAACTCAATATCTTTTCTTTTTAAGTCCGCGTATGATTTCTATCGATCCGAAGCTGTTTTCAAACTATCGCGAATTACTTTCAGTTTTTCTTTTGTCTCTCTGATCAGATCAACCCCGTGAATCTTATTTTCGCTGAGCTCACTCCAATACAATGGTGTTTGACATTTACGATCGTATAGAGCTTCGTATGGCTCCATTTTTATACTCGATTGGAAGCTATTATTGTAAGCAAATATCAGTGGTAGATATTTCTCCCAGCTACCTTCAAACTCAAGAATGCAACAACGCAACATATCCTTAAGTATTTGAATAACTCGTTCAAATTGACCATCCGTTTGGGGGTGAAATGCGTGCTAAAATGTAGCTTCGTACCTAAAGCTTCTTGCAATTTCTTCCAAAATTGTGAAGTAAATCTTGGGTCTCTATCCGAAACAATAGATAGGGGAACACCATATAATCTCACAATTTCAGAAATATACAACTGAGCTAATTTATCAAGCGAGAAATCTATACGTACTGAAATGAAATAAGTTGATTTTGTTAATCTATCAACAACAACCCAAATCGCATCTTTCTTTTTTGAAGATAAGGGCAAACTCGAAATGAAATCCATTGTTACTCTATCCCACTTCCACTCAGGAATCATAATAGGATGTAATAAACTTGACAGCACTTGATGCTCAGCATTGAGTTGCTGACAGACCAAACATTTATAAACAAATTCTGAGATATCTCGTTTCATGCCGTGCCACCAATAAAGCTATTTCAAATTGTTATACATTTTCATGCTTCCCGGATGTACTGATAAACAACTACTATGTGTTTCGTTTAAAATCTTTCAAATGAGCTCAGAATTTCTTGGTACACATATTCTATCACGAAACATCAAACAGTCATTAGGCCCTATTCAAAACTCTAAATCAGAAGTCGACTTACATTGAGATCATTTTTCTTGCAATTCATTATCAAATTTTTGAGCCTCACAAATTTGTTGTAGAAATAACGATCGTCAGACAAAGCTAATTGTGTGTTCAAAGCATGTAAAGCAAATAAGGTCTTTCGACTCAAAGCATCAACAACTACATTCGCTTTCCCCAGATGATAGTCAATCACTAATTCATAGTCTTTTAGCAATTCTAACCATCTCCGTTGTCACAAATTCAAATCTTTCTGAGTCATCAGATATTTTAAGCTTTTGTGGTAAGCATAAATATGACATTTCTCACCGAACAGGTAATGACACCAAATTTTCAATGCAAACACTATCGCGGCTAACTCTAGATCATGCGTCAAATAATTCTTTTCGTGCAGCTTCAACTGTCTTGAGGCATAAGCTACAACTTTTCCTTCCTGCATCAAAACACAACCCAGGCCATTTAACGATGCATCTCTGAAAACTATGAATTCTTTACCCGACTCAGGCTGAACCAATACTGGTGCATCTGTCAATAATGCTTTCAACTGTTCGAAGCTCTCTGACACTTTTCTAACCACTCAAATTTAATATCTTTTTAAAGTAATCGTGTCATCGGAGTCGCAATCATTGAGAAGCCTTTCACAAATTGTCTATAATAACCGGCTAGTCCTAGAAAACTACGAACTTCGGATACATTTCTCGAAGGCTTCCAATCTATAATCGCAGAAATTTTACTCAGGTCAACTCGGATACCCATGGTTGAAACTATATGTCCCAGAAAACCAACCTCTCATAGCCAAAACTCACATTTGCTGAACTTTACAAACAATTGCTTATCTCTCAATGTTTGTAATACGATTCTCAAATTCTCAACATGCTCAGATACATCGCGGGAGTAAATTAATATATCATCAATAAACACAACTACAAATCATTCTAAGTATGGCCTGAAAATCCAGTTCATCAAGTCTATAAAAATAGTAGGTGCATTTGTTAGTCCGAAAGGCATAACAAGAAATTCATAGTGTCTGTACCTTGTCCTAAATGCATTCTTTGGCACATCTGAGTCTTTAACTCTCAACTGGTAATAACCCGATCTCAAATCAATTTTTGAAAATACTGTTGCCCATTTTAACTAATCAAACAAATCATCTATTCGTGGCAAAGGGTATTTATTCTTGATTGTCGCTTTGTTGAGCTGTCGATAGTCGATACACATTCTCATCGTGCCATCTTTCTTTTTCACAAATAACACTGGTGCACCCCAAGGAGAGAAACTCAGTCTAGAAAAACCTCTATCTGTCAACTCTTGCAACAGAGCTTTCAATTCTTTTAACTCTGTCGGAGCCATTCTATACGGAGCTATCGATATCGGCGTTGTTCTCGGTACTAATTCAATGCCAAACTCAACTTTTCTGATAGGTGGTAAACCCGATAACTCTTCGAAAAATACATTTGCACACTCATATACAACTGGTACTAATTCAGTCTTTGTTTCTGTCATTTCGTATCAAGTACATAAGCAAGATAAGCTTCACAACCCTTTTTCACAAATCTTTGAGCTAACATAGACGAGATCAAAACTGACAAACTATTCAGATCATCATATTCAATTCTAATAGTCTCATTATTCTGACATTTCAGTTCAATTGTCTTTCATCTACAATTCACTATAGTATCATGCATCATTAGCCAATCCATACCCAAAATCACATCAAATTCATCAAATGGCATTAACATCAGATTAACCAAAAAATAGAAATCCTGATTCATTAACGGACAATTCTTGTAGACTTTTTCAACCAAAACATATTTTCCTAAGGGGTTTGATACTCTAATCACAAATTCAGTACACTTTACAGGTAAAGTCTTACTAGGTACTAAATTCATACATATATAAGAATGAGTTGATCCTGGATCTATCAATACAATCACATTAGTATCATAGAGAGTGAAAATACCGGTGATAACATCTGACGATGATGCCTCCTCCCGTGCATGAATAGCATAAGCTTGGTCAGGTGCTCGTGCCTTAGACCTCACAGTAGAATCTCTCATCACACTGATACCACTGGATACATTTCCCGTATTTCTTGGCGGTCTCCCTCTCGTTGTCGTATTGCTCAATCTTGTATACTGAGTTTTATCTTTTTCATTTAGCTGGGAATAATCTCTAATAAAATGATCTCTTGGACCATAGCTGTAACAAGCTTTATTATTATTTTTCACCCAACAATCTCCAAAATGTAACAGCCAGATTTTGGGGCCTAGTCAGAACAGTGGTTTTGGGACCACAAATCTGACATAGTAAAAATTCATTTTTATTATATTTTTATGGTCTACAATCCTATGGGATTGTTTTTTGAAAATTTTGTATGAGAATGTTGACGTTTGGGCACTCAATTTAGTCAAAAGGACTAAATTATAAAAAATACAAAACTTGAGTTCTATATGCTAGAGGTGTCCAATTGTTATGAAATTTTAAATTGGAGGTCCTTAAATGGTAATTAGACTGTTGGTTGAATTTTTGGACAAAAATGGACATGAAATAGGTGAAATAAAATATTTTTAAGTTATGGCATTTTGGTCATTTAGTAATTAAATTCTTAAATAAACAAAATAAAAGCCAAATTTTGGTCATCTTCAACCCCTTGGCTGAAATTTTGAAGACACCATGGGTAGGGTTTTGTTCAACCTTTCCAAGCTCCATAGTAAGTCCGTTCTTGCCCCGTTTTTAATGATTTTCACGTTTTTGAAATCCTTGTAACATGATTTACCTATTTCTACCTCGTAACATGAAATCCTCGTAACATGATCTACCTATTTATACCATGTTATAAATTTGTGTATTTTTATGTTTAATGGTAGATTATGCATGTTTATGGTTGGAGTTTCGATGAAAATGCTAAAAAGGACTAAATTGTAAAAGTTATAAAATTTGTCAGAAAAGTGCGATTTAGTGGGAATTGTGGGATGATATAGTTATGAAAATGATTCATCTAGGCTTGTATGTTAAGGAAATTGAATAAAAATCATTTTACGAGCCTAGGGGCAAAAGTGTAAATATGGAACAGTTTAGGGGCAAAAATTTAATTTTTCCATAGTATGCTTTTTGGATCACATTGACTAAAGTGTCTAATAAATAGAATAAATGTGATATTATAGATCAAAGAAAAAAAGGTTCGGTCCTAGAACGAGGGAAAAATAAGAAATTGACAGTTAGGTCCCTTTTTGCCATTTTTGTGTCGAGGCAAGTTCATGTGTAAATAATACAATGTTGTATCATGTTTTAGTGCTTTGTTAATGAATGAATTTCCATGTTTAATTATTGTAAAGAGTGTATGAATAATATTATGGTCAATGAGAATGACTTTGTGAACGAGTTCGACGAAGATGTATCATCGAGAAAATCCTGTTTGAACCTTAGAAATAGATTAGGATACAAGTGACATGTCACTAGGGACTATGCTATCTGAGCTCATGAGTTATGTGGTCTGAGCTCATGATATATGTGACACATGTTATGGGGTTTCAAGTGTTGGTCTTGTATGTTCTACCGGTGGCTGGATAGTCTGGCGTGTGTTACGGATACCTGATAGTTTGTGTGAGCAACCCGTGTAGCTACATCCTGACAGATAGCTCGAGTGAGTAGACCCGTGAGTAGCTTGAAAGTGAGCAACTTGTGTTATGTGATATGAGGTAGCTTTAGCTATGAATGTCACACTAATGTGCGAGCTTTCTATGTATCCAATAGTATTCCAAGTGTTCAACGGGTAAATCAGTGAGTTATTTGACAAGTCAATGATGAGGAAATATGAGAATGTACTACGAGTTAGTACAGTTATGTACTTATAAATCATAAGTAAAGGATTCAGTATACTATGAAAATGAGGTAAGAATGCATACGAGAAAGTATGTGACTATATTACGTCAAGTACAGGTATGTACACGAAAAAATCTTGCTTGTGAAACATTGATAACCTTGTGAAAAATGATCTACATTTATGATGAATGGATGCATGATAAGATTTGATAATAACCATGTGATAGGCATATGAGCTTAATCGAATTATGAAGGAATATGATGTATATACTTAAGCTGTGATTCAATAGATGCGGGAAAGATTATTAAGCTATATGTGGAAATTATGATTACTCGTAAATGATGTGCATGTTGTTAAGAGAGTTGAAATAACTTGTTAAATAATGTGGTTTCCTATAATGAGGAGATCATGGTTGTTAATCTAATGCCAAAACATGCAACTATTTTTTGTAAGATAAAGAGTAAGCATTATGAATGAGTAAGTGGTAATCATGAGATTTAATGCAAATCGTATTAATAACATTCTTATGAATGGTAAAATAAATGAATGTTAATAATTTTTTATTATTTGTATATGAACTTACTAAGCTTTGAAGCTTACTCCCCTTCCTTTCCCATCTCTTATAGGTTAATTTAGCTAGCTCAGGTTGGAGATCGCCGGAGATGCCATCACACTATCAAGCTATCATTTGGGTATAAGTGAACACAAGTGTTTTAAATTTATGGCATGTATAGGGACTTTGTCTATTGATTAATCATGTAATTATTAATTTGGCCAAGTGTGTTGGCTTATAATGATTTAGTGATTCATTTTGTATATGGCCATGAGATGTGGCTCATATTGTGTATTGGGTTGTAAACCAATTCATATATGCATGCATGTGCCTATGCAATTGTGATGTGGTTGGTTGTTGTGTGTATGTGACAAAATGTGTTGTGGCTATGGATGTTTGATGAAGAAATTGTAAATGAATGGCATGATGGCATCTAAGACATATGTTAAATAGAAGTAAACTACAACTCTTAGTGCATGCAAATTTATAAATTTGGCTTGACAAAGCATGGAGTCTTATGCATGTATTAGTAAAGATGAAATGATCATGATTAGGTTTTTTTATTGTGTACGTTAAGTGCTCAATTATGCCATGTTAAGTGCTTTTGAAGTGATGTATGTGTTTGAGCAAATAAGGGTGGCAATTGGCTTGAAAAATAACCTTAAAGTTGTCCACACGGGTAGACACACGGGCATGTGTCTAGGCCGTGTGTGACACACAGTTTGCCCCATGGGTGTGTGTTCCGGCCGTGTGTCCCCTAAACCTAATTAGGTAAAACAGAATGCCCAGTAGTAAACACACATGTAGAGACACGACCGTGTTTCTCAGCCTGTGAAGGACACGACCTTAGCACACGGGCGTGTGACTTGGCCGTGTGACCCTATTTTGATTGATGATGTCATAAATAGAGAGTTACACGGGCTGAGGACTCGGGCGTGTCCCAAGCCACACGGGTGTATGACCCCTGTTTTGATGAAAAATTTTCTAAGTGATATGAAAGTTCCGAAGGTTCTCGATTGAGTCCCGAACCACATCCAATGTATGTTTTGGGCCTTGAGGACCCATATAAGGGACGATATGCATGTGAATGGAAAGTTTTAAATTCAGACTGAAATCCATGTCTCGGTCTTGTATCATTGTGTGATTTTATGTCCAGTAATACCTCGTGCGCTGTCCCGACGTCGGATACGGGTAAGGGGTGTTACACAAAATGTCATCTTCCACACTGTTGACATTCGGGTTTAACATCTTTCACATTGCCAAAACTTGATACCGATGTAGCTTGAGCTTTAGGGTTGGTATATTTCTTTCCACGATCTCTATTAGAATATCCTACTGAAGCTGTCGATCGGTTAAATTAGTCTCTGGATTTCTTCGACGAGGACTGATAAGGTTTACTCATCGATCTCTTCCTTGTATCTCTAGCCTCTGATTCAGCTTTCTTCTTTTCTCGACTAAAGTCATCGACTTTGCAAGCCAGTTCAACTAACACAAAAATATCTTTTAAATCTAAAATCCTGACCAAAAGTTTAATATCTTCGTCCAGCCCATCAACAAACCGCTTGCACATTATTTCTTCAGTAGACATATACTCACGAGCGTACTTGCTCAACCATACAAATTCCCTCTCGTAATCGGTTATAGTCATGCGGCCTTGTTTCAACTCTAAAAACTCTTTATGCTTTTGATCGAGGAATCACTGACTTATATATTTCTTTCATAACTCTATCTGAAAGAATTCCCAGGTCACTCATTCTCTCGGTACTACATTCATCAAGGTATTCCACCACTGATACGTGGTATCTCTCAAAAGGGATATAGCACACATTAAACATTCAGGTGGCATGCAAGAAAGTTTGTCAAATACTCAGATCGTATTTTCAAGTCAAAACTCAGCTCTTTCAGGGTCATCATCAACATTAGCTCTGAACTCTTCAGCTCCATGTTTGTGGATCTTGTCAACTGGAGGTTTATTCAATCTTAAAATCTCGACTCCTTGGGAGCTACAAGTACAGGTTAGGGATTAGGAGGGGTGGAGGTTGTTGAGCAGCTGAGTTCGTATGAATATATTTAGTGAACCACTCGTTCATCATTTAGAAGAAGCCTTCTTTAGCCTCTCCTCCCTGACTGCCCGTCATGGGTCTAGAATCAGATAGTGCTGTCCCTTGCGCAGGAGTAGGCACATTACTCTCAACTTCATCAGCTATACCTCGATTGGGATCCATTACTATATGAAAACATAGTTCAAAATGTTAGGAGTCATCACACTACCTCAGTTTATACATATGGCATGTATAGCTAGACTTACATATGCTACGTTAGTCCTAGAATCGACTAAACCGTAGCTCTAATGCTAATAAATGTACCCATATCTGTCGCCGGAGTAGGGTTATAAGGTATTACTGATCAATTCACAAGATATAGCATACATTTATCAAACATATATCATTCATTCTCATAAATCATTAAGCACAATCACATTGTCCCTTTTAAGGGCCTACGAGGCCTTAAACATTCTTTAAAAGTGGTTCTGGACTAAATCAATAACATATGAAAATTTTGGAAACTTAGGAAAATTTCAACCATACAGGGGTCACACGCCCGTGTGAATAGGCCGTGTGCCTCACACAGCTCTAGACACGCCCATGTCTCAGGCCGTGTAGAAACAGGGCATACATACTGAATTGGGTCAAACGGCCAACCCCACGCCCCTGTGTCTAGCCCATGTGCTCTTCGAAGTGGGCACATACACCCGTGTGCCAGGCTGTGTGCTAGGCTGTGCCAAAACTGTAGGGTATACTGACTTATGCAACATGGCCAAGTCACACGTCCGTGTGCTAGGCCGTGTGCCAATTAGGGAGTATACTGACTAGTACCACACGGTCAGTCACACGCCCGTGTGTGAGACCGTGTAGAACATACTGACTTCAATTCAATTTCATCACCAGGGGACACATGGCCGTGTAATATGATTGTGTGTCACACACGGTAGAACACATGCCCGTGTCTCTGCTCGTGTGGACAAAAATAGGCCATTTGCAAGGCCAATTTGCCACCCTTATTCATGCTCACCTAAACAACCAAAATACCACATCTAGCTTATACATGCCATATGCCAAAAATGTATAATCCAAAAGTATCAACTTAGATGTTTGATAGTGTGATGATGTTCCTGACGACTCCCAGATCCGAACTAGCCTTGATTCACTATAAAACATAGAAAAATAACATAAAGTAAGCTTCATAGCTTAGTAAGCTCATATGATATAAACTTAACTAATCACAAATAAAACATTCATCAATCTAAACATATTATCATGTACTTTATGATTACTAACAAACCTTTCAACTGCTTATTCATAAGCTTATATACAAACTTTGTAACTTCTTCGATTTTAAGCTCAAAATATACATATACATACCTGTACCAATCCATATCAAGTTCATATATACACGGAATGCCGTTGAATACTCAATGCCTCCACACTAAGTGCCATACTCGATATCTCGCACACTAAGTGCCGTACATAGTAGAAGCCATCTCAAATTGCACACAAGTGCCATATATAGCTGAAGCTATGTCGAATCGAACACTAAATGCCATATATAGCCGAAGCTATGTCGTATCGCACACTAAGTGCCACAAATAATTGATTTGTCATCGAACATATCTGTAGTCCTATATATACAATTTATGCAATATCAAAGCGCTAAAAGCATAATTATTACAATGCTTAATACATACGAACTTACCTCGGATGCTAAAATAGCGAATCGAGTTGATTAGTCGATAACTTTATCTTTTCCCTGATCCAAGTTTGTATTCTGATTTTCTTGGTCTAGTTATATTCAAAATTAACCTATTCAATCATTTATTCATTCAATTTAGTCCAAAATACACTTTAAAACACATTTACACTTTTGCCCCACAAATTTCACATTTTTCACAATTTAGTCATTATTTCAAAAAATCACAAATTAATGAAATTCAAGACTAACCCATGCTAGCCGAATTACCATAGTGCCCCTAACAGTCCATAATTTTCATTTATTCCACATTTTAACCACTCATGTTTCACATTGCTCAACTTAATCCCTAATTTACATTTTCACTAAAAATCACTTAACAAAACTTGCTTAAATATCAACAACCATTCATAATCTATCAAGAAACATCAAAATACAGATGTATTCAATAATGGCATTATTCAAAATCTTTACCAATTTTGCAAATTAGTCCTTGGGCTAGTTAGACCTAGTTACAACGATCTCAAAAATATAGAAATCATTAAAAACGGGACAAAAATCATACCGTAATTGAAGAAATTAAAGTTGCCGAATGTTGAAGAAAGAAATGGCTTCTTTCTCTTGTATATTGGCTAGGTGAAGATGATAATGAACAAAAATGGATTTTGTTTTTAATTATTTTGTCATTTATTAACCATTTACCATTTTAACCTTAAAATTATTTCAAAATTTCATTTATGCCAAACCATTAACATCCACTAACACAGTAATGGTATATTTAATACTTAATGACCTAAAATTTAAGGTTCTATAGCTATTTAACACCATTAGCTAATAGAACAACACTTTTGCAATTTACGCGATTTAGTCATTTTTATCAAATTAAGCACTCAAACGATAAAATTTCTTCACGAAACTTTCCCACATATATACTATCATGTTGTAAACATTAAAATAATAATAAAATAAATGTTTCAACTTCGGATTTATGGTCCCGAAACCACTGTTCCGATGTGACTAAAAACGGGTTGTTATAATCCATTGGTTCTATTGGTAATTATGGATGACTTGATTCTGGATAGAATGACATGTATAGGTTATTTTTATTAAATGTTAGTCTATTGGCGTATATAGATATTTAGTCTATTGGCGTATGTAGATATTATTCATTGTTTGGCTTGCATTTTGGTATTATGGTATTTGCATGATTTGCCTTATAATGTTGATGGGATTGAATGATGAGAGGTAAAATAGTAGTCGAACAAAATATGCATAAAAGGTGCATAAAATCCTATTGGTTAGGTGCTAACACATAGGTATAATGATAATTGATTTCGAGAAGATTATTTGGTAATAATTTGCACATATGTGTTTGGATAACTAGGTAAGTTTAGATGCAAAGATAAACGTGATAATATTACATGATTAAACATGATCCTAGATTAATTTGAATGCATTTAATTGGGTTATTGATTTGCAATTTGGATGAGTTAGGTTGATGAAAAAGTTTGGGTGAGAAATATGGCCTTAAAATGGCCTATTGTTGTCTACACGGGCAGAGACATGGGCGTGTGTGAATTTATTATAGTCGAAAGTCAATTATGTTGATATATATTTTTATATATTATTAAAATTATAATAAAGATTAAATGTATAACTTATGTAATAAAATCACAGAATGGGATGAAAGATAAAGCATTGTCTTCTCCTTCACAATCGAAAACCATAGACAAAATAGGGAGGATGTTTCGGCCAAGGGTTTCAAATTTTAAAGTCTTCAATTGGTCAGTTCAATTTAGTTATTTTCTTCTAATTTTTATGTTTTTGAGATCATGGGAACTTAATCTTGCTAACTCATGTATCAATTTTTAAAATTGTTAAAGTTTTGAAAGTTTCAATAGTTGAGAATTGAAAGTTCTAGGTACTAAATTGATAGATTTTAAGTTTAGATGTGAAAAAGGACCAATCTGTAAAATTAAATTGATAGTTTTGTACATTAGGGACTAAACTGAATAAAATATAAAATTAGATTCATAAATAAGAAATAAGAGGTCCTAATGGATTATAGTAAAATCGAATTTCAAATTGAATTTTTAGATTGAAAGTTAAATTAGTCCTGATTTTAGGGATTAAATTGAATAAAATACAAAATTTGTATAAAATTGAAAATTGAATGTGAATTTGGTTGGATATTGATAATATTGTATGTTTATGATAATTCATAGCTAGATCGACTCGGATTCATTGAGAAGGAGAGGAAAATCCAACGCTATCGATGAATAGCTTAGAGTTTACGATTTGTATTTCTATGATCCGATCCAACTTATTTATTGCTTGTTCATGTTAAACTACATGATTTAGTCACAAGGTAGGTATATAATGCTTGTATGAGTTAAATTAAGATGATTGATATGGTATATTAAGATAGAGGATTAAATTGAATAGAATAGAAAGTTGTCTGGTTTACATGATATATGAATTTATTATGAATTTGGATTGAACATATAATGGAATTGGAAAGTGGTTGTCTATTAAATGCGTAGGTTATACTTCGGTTTATTCGATGATGCACTGTAGGTGCTAATATAATTGCTTCAGTTTGTTCAATGATGCACTACATGTGCTAGTATATTTCCTTCGATTTATCCGATGATGGACTACATGTTCCTGTATATTTCCTTCAGTTTATCCAATGATGCACTGAGGTGATAGATTAGGATGTAGGTTGGTTAAATGGTAAATCAAGTGAAATGTGAAATATGATTGCATGCGAAATGAGTCTAAAATGAGCTCTTAAAGCCAATCGAGTAATTGAGATAATAAAATCAGAAATGATTGAAGTAAATGAAATGGAATTGAATGTTTATCCTTATAACTAATGCATGTAAGTGATTAAGCATATGTTGCAATGATGTTATGAAATTGAATAAGTATATGTGTATAGATTTGGTATCAAAATTATTACGTAGTTGTGAAATATAATGTGGAATGGAATGGCAAGTGATAGTAATGTGGCAAAAGAAGAATTTGGTATGAAAATTATATATAGATTAATTTGTGAATTAAATTTGAATTAGGTGCATACCTTTACATAAGCTTGTTACTATTACCTTGGATTATAGAATTACCATTAAGTTTTATCACTCAGCATACGGTTTTGTTTCCCATGCGTAGGTTAGGTGTAAGATATGATCTCGAGCATCAACTTCAGCATCCAGACATAATCCCGAACTCAACGAAGTTGGTGAACCTCTTTAGTTAGTTATATGGCATGTACCTAGTGGAGTCACCTTAATGTTTTGTTATGTTTTGGATTGTTGAATTTGAAATTAGTAAATGAATACTAACATGTATATACCAAGTTAGTGATTGTAGCTTGGCATGAGTTGATTATCTGTGTGTTAATGTTGATTGATGATATGCTAGAAGTATGCGAACTTGGTTTAAAGAATGAGGTAATAATGGTTAGTACCTTGATGATATAGATATGTTTTGGTAATGGTTAGAATGTTTATAGATGTGTGAATTGGTATTATTAGGATATGAATTAGTATGAAATGTAATGGTATTTGGTTAATGCATGAATTGTATTCATAGTAGATGAACATGATAGGTTGATGGATAATTGTATGATGAAATTGGTGGAGAGGATGTTTGTGGAAAATTGTGAATGTTTTAAGCATGATTTGGGAATGTTTTGGTATGAATTGGTTTAAGGATTGGAATGAAATTGGTACCAAATACAAATGCTGGAAATTTTCTATGAGGTATTGTAACATCCCGAATTAGGGTCTAGTTAGAACAGTGGTTTCGAGACCACAAATCTGAAGTAAAAATAATTATTCTATGATTATTATGAGGTCTATGATATGATTGCATGCTTGTGTGGAAATTTCATGAAGAAATTTTATTGATAAAGTGTCCAATTTGACATTTAGGACTAAATTGCAAAAGTAGCAAAATGTGAGTTCTAGAAGCTTTAAGCATGAAATTTCCATGGATTATTAATTAGATATCCTTAAATAGAAAATTTTCCAATTTCTATTTTTATGGACAAAAATGGGCATGAATAGGAAATTTTTGAAAGAAAGGCCTTAAGGGCATTTTTGTCATCTGGTTAATAAAAGAATAAAAAGAGGAAAAATAAGTCAAAATTGTGTCCATCTTCCTCCCTCAATGCTAAAAATCCTAAAGATCCATAGTTAGGGTTTTGTTCATCCTTTCAAGCTCAATAGTAAGTACATCCTAGCCCCGTTTTTTATGTTCTCTATGTTTTTGAGATCCTTGAAGCATGATATAGCTATTTCTACCATTATTTTAAGCTAGGGTTCATGTTCAAAAACTTACCCATGTGTGACATGCATGTATTTTGATGTTTAAGGGAGGAATATAAAAGTTTGATGTATGATAAACATCTTTTACTAAGTGGTTCTTCATGAAAACACCTAACAAGGACCTTTTTGTAAAAGTTGTAAAAATGAGTAGTAAAAATCTGATTTGAAGGAAAGCATAGGCCGTAGGGGTAATATGCTTGTGTATAAATGGTTTTGAATTGAATGAAATTTTATGACCCGGTTTTGTGAGAATGTTTATATTTTGGTCCGATAATGCCTCGAACCCAGCCCCGACATCGGATATGGGTAAGGGGTGTTACAGGTATTGATACATTGGGAAGGGTATTGATACTTCGGTGATTTTTCTTCAATTTTCAAAACATCAAATTGCAAAATGGTATTGATATTAAAGTAAAGTATCGATACTTTGAGAAAGCTATTGGAACTTTATGACAAGTATCAATACCATTGATTTTTATTCATTTTTTTCAAACATCGAAGGTCAGAATGGTATCGGTACCTAGCTAGGGTATCGATACCTATTCTAGAATTTTGAAAACTTTGCAATTTGATCCTACTTCATGCTTGGGTCAACAAAAAAGCTTTCATAAGCTCGATTAAGACTCGGATTTTATTGTGTATCATAATGTGCATGTGTTTATGGCATGATTGAATGTATTAATGGTTTATTTACACTGTATTTAACGATTGTTACTCCGGTAACGAATGTGATATCCTATTGCTCAAACCCAATGATTGGGTCGGGTATAAGGGTGTTACAATTTCCATGATTCAAGTCAATATAAACAAATTAAACATATACATACATCAATATCAAATTCAATTCATAACCTAATCTCGTACCAATTCATACCACAACACAATAATTTTCCGAGCCTATTGGCTCATTGTTACTAGATCGGTTTCCAAGGCTTGTTTTAGTTCATTTATCATATTGTCATATATAGCAATTCAATGTCATTCATCAATTTATATATCATTTATCAATTCTCTTGTTTATAACACTATTAACCAAACACAAACTTGGAATGGATACATGGATCCATCACCTCAGGTTACCCGACAATGATGACATTATACAAGTACATATTACCACCTCAGATTACCTAACAACGATGATTTTCTCAATCTAATTATTCTGTCACTCTGGGTTGCCTGTAAATGATGACCTACTGTATACTATCTACCAGTCCAGGTTGCTCGACAATGATGGTTTTCAATCAATAATCTGACCCTATGGCAAGCCAACTATATATACTTGGTCCAAATAGTTAATAGGGTAACCAAATTTTTGATTCATTATAAATAGTTTGAATCATATTTAATCATGCTCAAATAATCATCAATTCATCAATCATCATATAAACAACATATATAAACTCATTTTCTAACCAATTATCACATATCAATCAATTTATACAACTTGCTATTCTATTCAATTTAGTCATTGTCTCGAAATTCAATCTAAATTGTAGCAATTCAATTCAATAATCCAACAACAACTCATATATACACCATATAATGCAAAATGACATGCACATGTAGAAAATAAGTGGTTCCGAATCATAGAAATACAAATCGAATTTTCGAACTATTTGTTGTCGACTTTTGATTTCTCTTTCCCTCTCGATGGTTCCTTGCCAATGTTAGCTAAATAAAATCATAAAACATATAATATTATCAAATTCCATTCAAATCAGAACAAGTCACAAAATCAAGCATATTTTACAATTTATTCAATTTAGTCCATAAACCCGTGACATACATAACTTTTAATCTAGAGCTTTAGATTGAAATTCGATTTCACAATTACTCATTAGGGACTTCATATTTCTTATTCCTATAGGAATTTCACTTCAATTTTATATTTTATTCAATTTGGTCCCTATTGTATGAAACTAACAATTAAGCTTTACAATTTAGGGCCCGTTCAGCTGTGTTTTTTAGATGGACTTTTCCTTAAAGAAGAACTTCTCACTTAAAAGCATTACCAAACAAATATCAATTGAGTAACAACTTAAAAAAAGTGCTTTTTGATAGATGGAAAAGTTAAAAATTTTAACTTTTTCCTTAGCCAAAAGTGCTTTTGCTAGCTATTTACATTTTTAACCTCAGTTTGTCTTCTCCCAACAGACATGTTAGAATACCCATTTTTTGTTCATTTTATATTTCACAGTTCTTTCCTCTAGTTCTCTTCTCTTTTATTTTCTTCAAGTTATTCCTTTTTTAATTCCTCCACCGATAAGCTTCTTTTCTTCTTCTTCACTTTAATTGTTCCTTACGCTTTAGTTAAGTTGTTTTCTGCGGCTGTTTTGGCTTGTGAAAGAATCATATTTTTTAGCTCTTGATATTGGATTGGAATATTTCTATAACACCCCGTACCCGAGACCATTGCCGGAGTCGAACACCAGGTACTAACGGACTTAATTCCTTACTTAAACAGCTCATACAATTCATTTTTAAAATTTCCAGACGAGCTGGCTAACTGCATCATAGTCACTCTAAAAATCATATCTCGAGTCCCGAAACTCGAAATCCAATTCCGTAAATTTTTCCTGAAACTAGACTCATACATATATTTACTAATTTTTTTCTAGAATTTTTTGGTCGGGCCAATTAGTACAGTTTATTACCTAAATTCTCCCCTGTTTCAGGGTTCGACTACTCTGACCTTCATGCATTACGACTTAGATATCTCCATGTACAGGGCTTCAATACTTATGAAATTTGTTTCTAAGGAAACTAGACTCAAAAAGGAGTCTGTACATATAAAGCATGACTTCTAATTATCTCTGGTTAATTTATGGTGAATTTCCAAATTCAGAACAGGGGATCCAGAAATCGGTCTGGCCCTGTTTCACGAAAACTTAAACATCTCATAAAATACTGCTCATATGGTAGTTTCGTTTCTTTCATATGAAAATAGACTCATCAAGATTCGATTACATAAATTATTCATTATTTAATTCTATTTCTACAATTTTTTGTGATTTTTCAAATTCACATCACTGCTGCTGTCAGCATCTATTTTAAGGTAAATTTTACCTATTTCATAGTTTTCCATGAATCAACTAGTAATTTGACATACATTATTTCCAAGTATAATCACGATTAGCCATGACATACGTAGCACCAATAGGACCATGATTGGCCATTCCAATGGCTAATCATTACCAAACATTTCCACACCACTTAATAACCATATCATAAGACCATATATACAAAATGATCATAATGTTATACTCAAAATATACAAGCCATTTTCGCATGGCTATACGAATATACATTACCAAAAGATACTTAATTAACAACAAGGGTCAGCCCTATACATGCCATTATCAAGTTCAACTGAAGAGTACCAAAAAGTGGCTTAGATAGTGTGGATGACTTCTACTTTGACACTTACGAGTCGATAGCTGATGAACAAAATCTATAACACAAGGAAACAAGGTAACGGAGTAAGCAAAATGATGCTTAGTAAGTCTTAAGTAATTTTAAACAGGTAAAATTTGACATATAAGTCAACATTCAAAATATTAAACTCGAATCAGCTGTATACCTTTTTTTGCCCGAAATTACGTATATATATATATACACTAACATACAAAGAGATCACAACCTGAACCTCGATCATAAACATGAATTATAGAAATAATTTAATCGTATACCTTCATATAAATAAAGACATCGTCCGAGTAGTTATTCATATTCATAGATGCGATATTCATCCATACGTATATCTATACATACATATGCACATTCCATTCCTTATATATGAAACTTCAATCTAAAAGTGGGTTCGCTTAAGTGTACGAAATGCGTACCTGTTTTTAATACTGTATAGTACATTCAATTCATAACCTTACTCGAATTATCGACATTAAGCCTGCTAGGTTAGAACCCGAATCCAGTCACTAGCATAAAGCCTTCAAGACTTTAAATTCAGATATATGTCCAGCACGTAGCCTGCGGACCTAAAGTCCGGATATAATTCTCGCATATAGCCTGCGGACATGAAGTCCGAATATAATTCTCGCATATAGCATGCGGACCTGAAGTCCGGATATAATTCTCGCTTATATATATTCACATGGTAACACATTTCACATAGCCTATCACATTGGTAATTCAATTGCTCTATTCGTATATAAGGGCAAAATATACACCATCATTTTCATTTCGTTTTGAAGATCATACAAACAAATCACATCTACCTTTCATCAATCCAATTTAACCCGAATTAACCATTCAACTAAATGTCATATAATTAAATTATTTACCACACATCTTAGATCAAATAGGACTAAAAGATAATGTTCATCTAGCATATACATATCAAGGCATCGTAACTCTTATACTAAAAGCGATTATTCAAAACTTACCTTATATCCTTCTGAACAAGTCTCGGTTTGGCTATTCCGTGACTTTAGCTTTTCCTCTATCCGATGTTGCCCCTCTATGCTCTTGAGCTATGTTAAACAAGTTTAGTCATATTAAACCTTTTCATCAACTCATTATTCATGACATAAAAATCATTAAGAGCCGAATAGGTGGCCACTTAATAAGCTTGAATTCATAGGAACTAAATGCCAAAAGAAAATGTCTATGAAACATTTACTCAAAATCTTCTATCTTTAGTTCAACTTCTTAGCTCCTAATCGGTACACTAAGACCATATTAATTCATTTCTCATATTATTAACATAAGCATAGCAAAGCAATTCTCTATAAACAATTTTTATCAATTCATCCATTCACTAGAGACATAGCCGAATGTTCACTAAGAAATTTAAGCACACAAAGTATGGCTTCTTCAATTGACTTACCATTTTTAATTATCCAATTTATTTAAACATTCAATAACAAACTCCTCTATTATCAAACACACATTCGGCAAGAACATTGGTAACTTATACTACATCAATTCTAAGCATATAATATTCAAACACAACCAAATTCACATTCGGCCCTAGTTCATAACAAGATAGCCGATTCTTTTCCCTTAGTATCTAATGCTCACCTATGATCTTTTTTTATAGTTCAAACACTCATCTATCATCATTCATCTAACTTTAACATGAAACAGAAAAATTCACTATTATTAACTACCATAGCCGAAAGCCCTATTCATTCCAAAAAATCAAAATTTCAACATGGGTTACAAAAATAACTTGATATCTCACTCAAGATTAACCAAAATTTCAAGAACTAATATAAACTTCTTACCTTAATATTAACCTAAGATGACCGAATGCTTTCCTCCCTTCTTCCTCTTTACATTCGCCAAGAAGAACCAAATTCTAACTTTATTTTTTTTCACCCTTATTATTTCTTTTATTTATTTCCTTTCTTTTACATAAAATAATAACCATTTAATTAAGATTTAATACATATTTTAATATATGTCATCATCATGGCCGGCCACTATTTATAAAAAGGAGTATTTGACATGCAAAACCATTGTTTTCAATACATGCTTTAATAGATCCTTATAGATTAACCTATCACATTTCAAAAGTGTCACACATAAGTCCTATTAACTAAATTCACATGCAATCGACTAAATCGAAGTTTAAAACTTTCACACATTCATATTCACATATAATAAACATAAAATATAACGGCTAAATATTTTTATGACTCGGTTTTGTGGTCCCGAGACCACTTCCCGACTATGGTCAAATTTGGGTTGTCACAATTTCAATATCTGTTTTATGATGAAATAAGAAAAAAATCTTACAGAAATTGAATGTTTATTATTTTTTTAACGAGATGGGTCTCATTTCTTTTTTTCTGATTTTTCTTGTGACAAATTTTTGCCTTCAAAGGGCAGTGATGATGTTGAAGGGTTTTTATTTTTATTTTTTATCTTTGTTGTTTTTCACGTTCATTCTCTATAAGCAATGATAGATAGGGGAGATCATAACCCACATTGTTGGAAAATTCCATTACTGAAAGATCAAACTCTATGCTTTAAGCATTAAAAAAAAAGAATTTTCTGTGATGTTTCATGGAGCAAACCTGCTCAATTTTGTTGCCAGAGATGATTTTTTGTTTTCTCGAAATGTTGTTTATCTCAAAAGCTTCAAGATATCAATTATGGTTTTTTCTTTCTTGGAGACCACGTACAAAAGTCTCTTCGATCGATTGCTTTCTTTTATGCAAAAAAACACATTTTCTCTTCTTCAAAAACTTATTTTTCTTTCTTTGATTCAATATGCAAGAAGAGGTTGCTAGAGAGTTTGGCATACCACTGCAATTTTAGCAATTCTAGTTGTGGGCCAAGCGTCAAAACCATACCTACCATCCAAATTGACGTCAATATGTAATATTCCTCAACATAAATTATTTATTCCCTGGTTCAAAAGTCTTGTTTGAGGAGTATTGGTTTATAGATTTAGCTTCAGTCATTGCTCAACGTAGTATTGGATTTAATTAATATGTTGTTTTCATTTGTCTTGCTTTGCTTTGCATGCATCTCTCTTTCACTCTGGGCGTGCGTTGAATGAATAAATATGTACAAACACACATGTACTTAAATATCAATAAGTTTCCTTTAAAAAACACATAATGATCAAAGAAGATGTGATCTTTTTCTTTAGTTGGTGATCTTCTCTTTCAAATTATTTTCCCTTTAGATTTCAAAATCCCAAAGCACTTTTTTATTTAAACCATGTTTTGCTACCCTTTTTGTTATATCATGCTTAGCCAAGGCCAACTTCCATGATATTTAATTAGCTTTTCTATGAAGCGAATGGAAGCTTAAATCACAACCATTGAGTTATATAAATAGAAGCTTAAATCACAATTATTTTTTGTCATGTGTGAAGGAAAGAGAAAGAAAATTATTTTATAGAAATCATTTTTTCAAAGGGATTTTGAGTGAAATTAAAATTTGAATAAAGAGGAGTGATTATAGATTAATTAAGAAAGATAAATAGGAATGGTATTTTATCAATCAAATCTGTGTAGAAATTTTAATAATAACAAGAAGTACACTTTTATCTAATTATTTTTTGGTGTCGAAATATACCCTAAACCATTGATATTCAATACTTGTATTAAACATATTCTTTTATTAATGTTATATACTGTATTATCCTTTTGATTCAAACCAGAAATGTGAGTTTTTACTCTCTTTTTTTTTATTCAAATTCATACCAGAATTGAAGTAAAAAAGTGTATGTATTTGTGGAGTTGATAGTCAGCATATAAAACAGTGCATTTTCAGTTTTAGAAGTTGTCAACTAGTGTCAATCTTATAGTTGCGTCTGGCTATAAATCCTCTAAAATAATAAACAATGACAAATTCACAATATTCATGATCATGATACCACTTATTTTAATTGCTTTTGGTTGAAAAAATCAATTAGAAAATGATTTAGCCACATAAAATTCCTATTTAATTATTTTGTTCTACAATGTGGGTAACAAATGCAAGTCTAGATGTAGGAGAGGTCAACGTTTTAATTTTATCCTATTTTTTTATTTTTCTTTAATTTATTATTTTGTTATAATTAAACTAGATGGGGTCATTGATTCGGTATTTTTAGATTTCATGATTATGTAAAAAATAATTGATAAAATATTGCTCATACTGACTTTTTTAACTGTGTTTGATGCTATTATTAGTTGTGTTCTCTTTCTTGGTTATTATTCCCGTCTTGGAAAGTTGATTTTGATTGAGAAAAAAAATATTAGGATCCTATCTTGATTTTGGTACACATGTAAAAAATATACTTATGTGACATATGATTTTCTTAATTGTTTTACTGGCTGAAACGAATATGTTCGTTTACACAATAGATGAGTACTTTAGCAGTTGAAGTTAGTGGTGAAAAAGTCAAACCAATGTGGGACAAGAGATTGACAAAAATATTTTATGATATTTGTATTAAAGAGATATTGAAAGGTAAAAGACCTAGTACTTATTTCACAAAAGATGGATGGTTGAAAATAATGACCAACTTTGAGAAAGAAATAGGCAAGGCTTATTCACAAAGACAACTTAAAAATAGGTGGGATGCCCTAAAAAAGAATGGAAGGCTTGGAAGAAACTTAAAGGCGGAGATACTGGTCTAGGGTGGAATCCTATAAAGTAACCGTTGATGTATAGAATGATTGGTGGGAGAGTAGGATAAAGGTACTTTAATAATCCTAATTTTTTTCTTATTTATGAGGTTATTGATAATTACTATTATTAAGCTATCATTTTATATGTAGGTTGTGCCTAAAGTTCAAAAATTTAGAACATTGGGTATTGATCCTAAATTCGAAGGGAGGTTGGGCCAAATGTTCATAGGGATAGTTGCAATAGGTGATAAAGCATGGGCACCTTCTTCTAGTACACTCCTTAGTGATTATTTTGAGGATGTTGACAATGGAATACCTGAAGAGAATGATGAAGTAAATGTGAGAAATGATGTTCACATTTTAAATGATGTTCACATTAATGGAAACATTCAAAAAAGAAAAACATCTGAGATATCAACTTCACATTTTAAAATTGAAAGGAAGAAATCATCAAAGCAAATTGGAAGGGTTGCAAGACTGTCCCTCAAATAGAAAAATTATGCAATGCAATTGACAATACGAGTCGAGCCACATCTAGTTTGACTCCTGTTATGGATTCATATGATATTCTACAAGTAGTCAAAGTGCTTAATAGCATGTCGGAGGAAGTTCCAGAAGCTAGTTCGCAATACTTTTTCTCACTGAAATTATTACTCAATAAGGACAAACAAATTATGTTGTTATCAATTAATCCCAAGATTAGAGCTTTGTGCCTTAAGATGGAAATGGAGGATAGTTGAAAATTTTTTGATCTTCTAGGGTCCAGAGATATCTACTATGTGACTAAACAACAATGCTAAACTAATTTTATCAATAGTTGTTTATGTTTGGTTTTTGGATATTGAATTTATGTTCTACTTATTTATGTGTAATCTAGTTTTATTAATGGTTGTTTATGTTTGGTTTTTGGATATTGAATTTATGTTCTACTTATTTATGTGTAGTCTAGTTTTATCAATGGTTGTTTATGTTTTGTTTTTGGATATTGAATTTATGGTTTACTTATTTATGCTTAGAGCTAGTTTTATCAATAATTGTTTATGTTTGGTTTTTGGATATTGAATTTATATTCTACTTATTTATACTAAATTAGTTTTATCAATAGTTGTTTATATTTGATTTTAGATATACAATTTATTCACAGGTTATGAGTATGGTTGAGAATTCTAGCGGTGATGAAAGTCATAATGAAAGGAAAAGAAAGAGATTTTACGATGTATGGAATGTTTTAACCGGTTATTTGTTGTTTCATCTTCTTCTGTGCAATTATATTATGAAAAGTATATATTGAAGCAACCATGCATGAATTCAAAATAGTTAGGTGGGACATGGATCCAAAAGATCCTTGACGGTCACAAATCACATTATGTGATAAATTTTAGGATGTCTAAAACTATATTCACAAGTTTGTTGAGAGTTTTAGAGACAAGATACAACTTTCAAACTTCAAGACACATATCTTCTCGTGAAATGTTGGGAATTTGTTTATACATCTTGGGCACCAGTGCAAAAGTTTCCCAATGTCGAGAATGATTTCAAAGGTCTGGAGCAACCATAAGTTCCTACTTTACAATTGTGCTTAAGAAAGTTTCAAGGATGGCCATTGATCTAATTGGACCTGAAGATCATTTTTTTAGCTCAATACCTGAACAAATACATAATGATTCTAGATATATGTCGCATTTTAAGGTTAAAATTTAATTTTATATTATTATATTTTAATATTTTTGGTCGATTAAAAATATGCACGAGACTAATATGATTATTTGTTCAGGATTGCATAGGTGCAATTGATGGTACTCATATTACCACTATTCTTCCACCAAATGAACAAATTCGTTATATTGGAAGAAAAGGTGTCCTGACTCAAAATGTTATAGCAGTGTTATGTGTTTCACCTTTGTCATGGTTGGATGGGAAGGACCGACGCATGACATTAGAATATTTCTTGATGCAATTCAAGATCGAAAATACAAATTTTCACACCCAAATAGCAAGACATTTTATTTATTTTCTTAAATAATAAAGTATAAGTTCTTTAATTGATAATTTTAAAAAATAATTCTTGAATTAATTGTTTGTTATATTATGTCATGTAGGAAAATATTATTTTGTTGATTCTGGATATTCTCAAATGAAAGGTTATCTTAGACCATATAGAGGTCAGCGATATCATTTACCTCACTTTTGTAGAGGTAGACCGATATTTAGTAAAGAAGAGATATTCAATCATTCACATTCATTATTACGTAATGTGATTTAATGAACTTTTGTTGTTTTAGAAAAAAAAGGGTCACTTTAAGGGATATGCTAAGTTATAGTTTTGAAAAGCAAATGATGATCGTTATTTCTATAATGGCGATACACAATTTTATCTGAAAACTTTTCAGTTGAAATGATGCAGATTTTATGGAATACGGAAATATTAATAGGGCATATGAGAATATTATTGATTCAGAAAATGAGCATGATGGAGAAAGTGATGATAATGATAATGATGATGGTGAATCAAACAATTCAAGTGGTTTTGAAATGGAAACAAGAGATGATATAGCTTCTAGTTTAATAAATTCACTTTAAATTGTAAATGCTATGTAAAATTTTTAGTATTTTAATTTGGTATATAAATATTATCCCTTTTTGAAACTTTAATCCAAATACATGTAGTATTTTAATTTCTTAGGTAACTTGTCACAGGGCTAGATCTTTCATTATCCTTTTCTCAAGTGAGGGTTCTTTAAGAACTCCTCCAAGGCACCAATTGTAGAGCAGAAGCGATTTATGCCAAAAGAAGCAACCAAAAGAACAACAGAAAGGGATGCACACAAAGTGTTTGAGTAAATGCTATCTATTCTCTTATTCACAAAGAATAATGAAACAATGAATGGAGTGAGTACAAATGAGGGGGAGGCTCTCTATTGAGTACAAATGAGGGAGAGAGCTATAGTTGAGCTCCCCCAAAACCAACGGTCAAGATACATTTACATCGACGGACGAGATTAACCATATCCCATGATTTAAGGGGTTTACAAGATATGCCATATCAAATCCTATCTAATCTTTACAAGATATAATTCCCTCTATCTTCTAAGATTAGTTACCAAATTAGCCTAAGTTGTCATATCTTCGTTGTTGGGCCAACCAGGCTTCAATCTGACAAGCTTCTCTAACAATTCCTTGAATAGGGCCAGTTCTCGTAGGCTAAATGATCCCAATCTAAACAATAGACGTCCATCGAATGCATTTGGTGCAATGGTCACGGGCTTTGAACTGCGGCTCATTACATTCTCCACCATCCATTCTCGCAACATCCTCGTCTCGACGCCTTAGCTTTTCCCTTCCTTCGGGACTTTTGCTTCAGCTTCCATTGCCTCTTAACTCTAGCCGTCCTGCTCGTTGCATTTACTTAGGTCAACTGTCCCACTTGCATCTCTTCTTTACCCTTGAAGCCTGATGCATCACCTACCTCTCCCACAGGTGGAAGCCTTGTTGATGACTCAGCCAACTCTGACGCTTCACTTGACTTGAGCCTTATTGGTCCCAGCTTCACTATTTTCATCACAACTTCTTCCTCTAAGTTCGATGACAAACTCACCTGTTCCTTAGGTGGAAGCCCCTCTGATGACTCACCAAGTTCAGACGTTGCCTTTCCTTTGACTACGGCTTACTTTGGACAGTTCCGCAACTCATACAGACCATGGCACAAGAAACACTTTACTCGCTTCTTTTTGCTCCTCTTTTCCCTTTTGGCTTCAATTTTTCCCTTGCTTGAGCCAAGCTTCTTAGACTCCTTGTCTACTCTATCGTTCCCTTCAATGACAGACTTACTCAAACACTTCTACAACCTATGCAGACCATGACACAAAAAGCACTCCACTGGCTTCTTCTCGCTCTTGGCCTCTTTAGCTTTGACACCCCTTGTGCTCGAATCAAGTATCAAGGCCTTACACACCGACTTCTTCTTAAGCATGGATTTTTTCAGACATTTCTTTAACATATATGAACCATCGTAGAGAAAGAATTTTAGCTTGTCCCTTTTTCTCTTAGGTTTCTTCTTCCTAACTCGTGGTTTCCCATTACCACCATTGTTGCTGTTGCCATTGCCATCAACATTGTCTTTCTTGTGATCCTTTTCACGTACGCCACTTTCTTTGGACTTAGAAGACCCAAGCTTGTCTTTCCCTAGACCAAGCTTAACCACAGATTCCACTACCGCCATGGCTTCCGATAACTTTTGGACACCTCTTTGTTCCACCTTCTATCTGACCTACAGCTTCAATCCATTTCGAAAAGCAAGCAATGCTTCTTTCTCGGTCACATCTGAAACTTGGAGCATGAGTTCCTTAAACTCTCGAACATACTCACCCACTGTGCCCTATTGCGTTATCCTTTGCAACTTTTCTTGAGCTTCTTCCTCAGCAAACTCCGGGTAAAATATTCTTTTCAACTCACACTGGAACTCTTGCCACGTCCCCATCTCACCTTGCCTTTTACCTGTGGTCCTTCCTCGCCACCATAAAAGCACAATATTAGTAAGAAACATTGAAGCAGTATTTACCTTAACTGCATCATCCAAGATGCCTTTGGCATGGAAGTAGTTTTCTATCCTCCACAAGAAATTGTCCACATCATATGCAGACTTTGTCCCCGCAAACTCTTTCGACTTCAGGACATCCTCGCTACTGAGTGTTGCACTTGACACTCCTTTCCCCATGGCTGCTCGGCACAAGGCTAGCTCTCCCTTAAGCTCCTCTATTCTCGTGCACAAAACCCTCATCGTGGCCATTGTTTCCTCCTTCAAAGCCTTTACCATGGCTTCGAGAGCATCGTTCCTCTCCGTCAACTTCTTCCTTTGGAAATCTAGCAGCTCTTGCACGCTATCCCTTTGGGAAGTGAGACACGTGGTTACAAAGTCCCTAGACTGCTCCCTCAAGTCCTCAATGCTTTCCCCAAGCGCATTGTCTAACTCTTTTGTGTCCTCCATGGGCTCCTCAAGTTTACCCACGTGTTCCTTAACAACCAACAGCATCTCCCTCAAAGACTTTCTTGCCCACCTTTGTTCGAACTCTTCTTTTAACATCCCAACGATGCCTTCGAACCAAAAATAAAATAATACAAATGTGTTACAATCATTAATTAAAAAAAAAAAAAAACAATTTTAAAATAATACAACTGTGTTAATATCTAATTACAAATATTTAATGATTATATTTAAATATTTAAATATAGTTTATCTATTCTAATTAAATTTAATAAATAATTAATATTAATTACTTAAAAATATTTAAAATTAATATTATATATTAAAATATTACAATAAGTTATAATAAATTATTTTTTATATTCTTGCTAAAATATCATAATATTTACTAATTTGAACATTATTTGAATGCATATTTTTTACTTTCCAATATCATGTCTCAAATGGACATTTTATTTCTCAAAAGCACTTTTTGATAGCAATACTAAACACTTAAATTTTAAACAAAACTTCTCAGAAGCACTTTTCCACAGCACTTCTCAGAAGCACTTTTCCACAGCACTTTTCAAAAGCAATACTAAACTAACCCTTTGTCATTTTCTTAAACTAAGCTAAATTTTTATCAATTTAACGCCTAAAATATTCAATTCTCAACAATGGCATCTCATCAAAACTTCACTAATTGATGAAATTGATCCTTGGGTTAGCTTAATCAAGCTTCCAAGAAAAAAATCTATAAAAAATCAGAGAAAAATGAGTAGGGACTTACTTGAAATTGAAGCTAAAAGCTTGAAAACTCTTAATGACATTTTCTTCTTCTTCTTTTCTTCTATTCGATTGGAGAAGTCGAGTTTATATCTCTTCCCACCAAAATCTCACTTATATAGTGGGATTAATTTGTAAATTAAGTTAATGAACCTTAATTTAATCAAATAAATCTTAATTTGTTTAAGTTAATGGCCATTTCATCTTACCGTCCACTGACACACACTTAAAAATGGTTGTATTGATGTTTTAAATATTTGGTTAATTGCAATTTCAGTCCCCAAGTCATTTTCTAATTAAAAATCTATAACGATTGAATTTTACAATTTAGTCCTTAGGCCCTAATTAACTACCATTTTAGTTAAATTAATTATCCAAATTTCAATTCATCTATATAATAACTCTGTAAATATATTTATTTAATATTTATGAAATTGGTTTATGGAAACGAGGCCCTAAAATCATATTTTCCAACACCACTGGAAATCGAGTCATGATAAACTTTATCAATATATACAATTGATGGAGGTAATAGAGTGTGCATAATAAAATTAAAATGTATAAACATTTTAAACAAAGCTTTAGTTGAGTGGTAAATTTAAGGTTTTTCTAATACAATTGGTAGGGGTTCAAATATCACCATATGCATAATTTTTGTACTTTTTTAAATAAAAAGACTAAAGCACTCTCGAATTATATAACTTACTTTAAATATGAAAAGACATTTTAGCAATTTCCTATCAAGTTGGTGCCTAGTTAACTTAGGACACAAACTCAATTAGATGTTTAAATAATAAAACATTTCACATATTAGATTTGTGGTCTCAAAATCACTGTTATCGACACCACTGAAAAACAAGATATTACAACTCTCCCCACTAAATAAATTTTCGTCATTGAAAATCTTACCAGAGAAAATGTTCAGATACTGAGGTTACATATTTTCTTCCGTTTCTCACATCACTTCTTCAATCCCATGTCGTTTCCATAACACTTTAACCAAAGGTACGAATTTATTTCTCAATTCTTTTATTTCCCAGGCTAAGATCTTTATTGGTTCTTCATCATAAGTTAAATCATGCTATAATTCAATTTCTTCTGTAGACAAAATATGTGACAGATCAGACTAGTATCGTTGAAGCATTGAAACGTGAAAAACATTATGAACTCTATCGAGTTCTAGAGGTAAAGCCAATCAGTATGCTACCGATCCTATTCTTTCAAGAACTTCATACGGCCTAATAAATCTAGGATTGAGCTTCCCTTTTTTGTCAAACCGTAACACTTTCTTCTAGGGCGAGACTTTCAAGAATGTTTTTTTGCCAACAGATTCAAAAATACTTTTTTGCCAACAGAAAACTCGATTTCTTTCCTTTTCAGATCAACATAAGATTTCTAATGATTAGATGTAGTTTTTCAAGTTATCTCGAATAATTCTGAATTTTTCTTCAGTTTCTCAAACTAAATCAACCCTGGTTCACTTCTTTTCACTCAGCTCAGACCAAAATAGAGGACTTCAACGTTTATGCCCATATAAGGCTTTATATGGGGCCATTTTTTATGTTCGTTTGATTACTATTATTATACACAAATTCAGCTAATGGAAAATACTTTCCCAACTACCCTCGAATTCAATGATTCTACACTGCAACATATCTTCTAAAATCTGAATAATTTGCTCAGACTGGCCATTCGTTTACGGATGAAAAGTGGTACTAAAATTCAACTTCAAGTCTAAAGCTTCGTATAACTTACCCCAAAATATGGAAGCAAATCTCGAATCACGGTCTAATATAATTAACAATGGCACACCATGCAGTCTCGCAATTTTAGAAATATATAATTCAGCCAACTTCTTAAGCGAGTAATCAGTTTTAACTGGTATAAAGTGAGTCAATTTCATCAATCTATCCATAATAACCCAAATAGAAACTTTTCTTTCTAGAGTAAGAGGTAGCCCTAAAACAAAATCCATAGTGACTTGTTTCCACTTCTATCCAGGAATCATTATTGGTTGTAGCAAACACGGCTTAACCTGATGCTCAGCTTTCACCTACTGGCAAACTAAGCATTGGGAAATGTATTATGTTATTTCTCACTTCATACCAGGCCACCAATAATGTTACTTCAAGTCATTATACATTTTCGTACTCCTAGGGTGAATTGAGTAAGCACTATAGTGAGCTTATTTCAACAATTCCCTCTTTAACTCTGAATCATGTGGTACACACAGTCAATCTCAAAAATATAAAGATTCATCATTCCTAATATGAAAATTAGATTTCTGATCACTTTTACCTAAGTCAAACTTCGTTAACAACTCTGAATCGACTTTACGTAATTCTTGAATCTTCAATAAGAATACTAGCTTTACTATCAACTTTGTGACAACCCTAATTTGACCCTAGTCGGGAAGTGGTTTCGGGACCACAAAACTGAGTCACAAAAATAATTAAATGTTATATTCTATGCTTATTATATGTGAAAGTGCATGTGTGAAAGTATCGTGTCTTAATTTTGTCATTTGAATGTGGAATTAATTAGAAAGGACTTATGTGAGAAATGTTGAAAATGTGATAGGTTGAAGTGTAGTAGCCAAATATTGCATGGCTTAAAATATGGGGATTTGCATGTCAAATTTCCCATTTTTAAGTAAGTGGCCGGCCATGATGATGGTTGAATAGCCATATATACATTATATATTAATATTATAATAGTTAATGGCTTAAATTATGAAATAAAAGAAAATTAACTAAAATAAGAAAAGATGGTAAAAAGGAAAAACAAAAATGTTTTATTCATCTTCTTCCTTAGCTTAGTTGAATCTTAAAGAAAGAAAAGGGAGATAAGCCATTCGGTCACCTTTAAGCTTGAATTAAGGTAAGTAATTCATGTTAGTTCTTGAAATTTTAGCATATTTTAAGCTAGTTACTAAGTCCTTTACTCAGCCCATGTCAAAATTTTGAATTGTGTGGTGATATGAGTAATCGGCCATGGAAGAATTTGAGGAAAATGGTTGTTGTCTTTATGTTTTAATGAGTAATTGTGGATGGGTGAAGTTTGAGCCAGTTAAATGTTCATATAGGTGGTTTGGATGATAGGAAAAATCGGCTTGTGTGTATGTGTAGTTGCCGAATGTGAATTTAGATAACATTTGTGTAATATTTGCATTTTAAAATGATGGAATGAGGATTTAAGCTTGATAAAATTTTTGTTAAGAATGACTGAAAGAAATATGTGTATTCGGCTATGGATGATTGGATAATAAATTGGTGTGGATGCTTTGAATATTGAGTATATATTGTTATAAGTTGAATTTAAGGTTTGTTAAATTGTCTTTGTGATTGCCGAATGTGTGTATATCAAAGAAAAATTTGTTAAAGTGTTTAGTTAATTGATATTAGGTTAATGGTGTGTGTATAAATTATTTAAAATAAAAACTTTGTATGAGTATTAAAGATTGTATATGAATTCAGCCTTGGGAGAAATTTTAGTATAAAATGCTTGAATGTTAAATAGGTTATTGCTTTAATGACCAATTGTGCCAAAGGATAATGCATGAACTAGTTGATCAATATGTGTTAAGGAAATGTATATAAATATCTATTTGATAAGCTATATATTCGGCTATAAGGTTAAGATATGTATATGAAAATATGATAAGCCATATGAGTTTTGTGTTTGTATATGTGAATTAGGTATACAATGAATATTCGGCTATGAAGGCTAAAGGTTAAGTCATAGAAATTTTGGTGATATTCATATTCGGTCATTAGGGTTATATGTAACTTGGCTATGTGGGTTACGTGTTAAGGTAATTTACTTATTTGATATGTGTATTCGGTCATAAAGGTGTACATGAGGAAATGTTAAATTAATGGTATTAAATTGCTTAGTGTGATTAAAAATGTGTATGACCATTTTGTATTTGAGCTAAAAGTAGCTATATGACCTATCAAATTTCTTGTCATATTCGGCCATAAGCTAGCATGATGGGACTTTAATAAGTTGAATTTGTTTGAATTAGCTCAAGAGCATAGAGAACCAAGGTTGGGCAAAGGAAAAGGGAAAGTAGTTGAATAGCCGATCCAAGACTGTTCGAAAATATTCGAGGTAAGTTTTAAGTAGTTAAACATAAATAATATTCGATAATGACATGGCATATTATGAGAATTAAGTATTACTTGTAATGTAAGTATAAGGCCAAATGGCAAATATATTATGGAAGTAAAAATGTGATATGCTTTTATGATTAAATGATAAGTGTTAGATGAATATGAGTGAGATGTTATGTGTAAACTATCAAATGATAAGTGCGAATGATGAAATGTAATAAAAGTGAATAAAATGTAGGATGATATATTTGAATGATGCTAGCACCTAATTTGGTGTGATTGTGTTATATGAAAATTGTTGATTTGAATATCGTACAGTACTATTCGGGCCTTTGAGCCTAGCAGGCTATGATGCTGGTGAGATACTGTTCGGGCCTTTGAGCCTAGCAGGCTATGATGCTGGTGAGATACTGTTCGGGCCTTCGAGCCTAGCAGGCTATAATGCTGTGAAATGATATCGGGCTTCGAGCCTAGCAGTTTAAATGCTGGTGATTTGATAAAAGTCAAAAACTAAGATATCTCGTGTTAGAACGGCAAATGAATACATTCAATAAGTTAAGTTGGCCAGGTACGTATTATGTACTTATATGTGGGTTTGAATTGATTTGAATCATAAGTGTAGAATGTGATACATATGTGAATAAATGTCATAACTATATCTATGATCATGATACATTCAGTCAAAGTATGTGAAAGTATTTGATTTATTTATGTTATATGAATTCATATTAAGTGAAATAAAAATGCTAAATGTGCATTATGTGCTTGTGTATATTCGGCCAAATGGCAATATATCTAGAAAATGACCTCTTGAGAAATTGAATGATCGAAGTATAATTGAGTTTATTTGTTTGCATTGCTTAAAACTTACTAAGCTTATGAAAGCTTACTCTGTTTGTTATGTTTCTTTGTTTTATAGATCGTTGACTCTAGCCACTTGCTCGGGAATCATCAGCAACTTGTCACACTATCTATCGTTTTGGTACTATTATGTTTTGGATCTAGTCTGGCATTTATAGAATAGACTATAGATGAATGATGTTTTGAGATGTTGACTTTTGAATGTCGGTATAAGTCTGAATTTCGATCTTTGATTTTTGTTTGGCTATGTATATAATTGCTAATGAACTTATGTAAATGTGATTGTACAAATGTAGTGTTTTGAACTGGTAGCACTTCATAACCCACTCTGGCGACAGATACGGGTTATAGGGGTGTTACAAACTTAGCCTAAATAGAACCATCACGTTCTAATGTCAAATTTTCATTCATAGCCCGTAAAGAAAATAAAGACTTTCAACTCAAAGCGTCTGCAACAACATTAGCTTCCCCGGGATGATAGTCAATTACTAAATCATAATCCTTTAACAATTCAAGCCACCTTCGCTAACACAAATTCAATTCTTTCTAAGTTATTAGATATTTCAAACTTTTATGATCAGTAAAGATATGACATTTTTCACCGTATAAATAGTGTCGCCAAATCTTTAAGGCAAAAACTACTGCAGCCAGTTCCAAATCGAGTGTTGGATCATTCTGCTCGTTAGGCTTCAACTATCTCAAGGCATAGACAATTACTTTTCCACTTTGCATCAACACACAACCTAAACCACAAAGAGATGCATCACTATACACAATAATTTTTTTCCCAGATTCAGGTTGAGTTAAAACTGGAGCTTCAGTTAACATACTCTTTAGTTGCTTGAAACTTTTCTGACATTTATCGGTCTAGACAAAAGTAACATACTTTTATAATAATTTTGTCATTGATGAGGCCATAATAGAATTTTTTTTAACAAAGCATCGATTATATCTTGCTAAACTTAGAATGCTACAAACCTCAGAAACATTCTTTGGAACTTTCCAATCAATGATTGCATATATTTTATTCAAATCAACACGAATACCATCAGCTAAAATAACATGACCCAAAAAATTGACTTATCGCAATCAAAATTCACATTTGCTAATTTTTACATAAAGTTGCTTGTCACATAAAGTTTGCAACACAATTCTCAAATGCTCAGCGTGGTCTGATGCATTCAACGAGTAATCAGGATATCATCAATGAATGCCATAAAAAATCGATCCAAATATGGTTGAAAGACCGATAAACCATAAATATAACATGTTTTAATCCCATGCTTAGTGTGTTTTTGGATGATTTATTATATAATTTAGTGAATTTGATGCTCCTAATCCTTTAATTTCATGTTTTATACTTAGGAGAGCATAGGGGAACAAAAGGAGCGAAAAACGGGCCAAAAATGGACAAAACGGGCTGGTTTAAAGGTCCACATGGCCAAGACCATTTCCACATGGACTGAGCACACGCCCGTGTGATTCACACGAGCTAGCCACATGCCCATGTGGCAGCCCGTGTCGATATCACTCCCTGTTTCTCAAGCATGCAAAAAAAAGCCAATTTTTAGGGTTTCTGAGCATTCTAAAGTCTATATAAACACACTAAAAGTAAACCTAAAGGGGGCACGCGGAGGAGAAAGTAGAAATTACTCGAAGAATGCCAAAAGGATTGAACTCAATAGTAGGATCTCCTTCAAGACTGAAGATCTCCCTTCAATTTCTCTCGAAGTTTTTGAGTTTCTTTATGTTTAGTTATTTTCCTATTTTTGAGATTTTTTCCCAAAAGTATGAACTAAACTCCCTAAATACCTAGGGAGGATGAAACCTATGATGGATCTTACTATTTAATGATCAGAATTACACGATAAATACTTGTTCTTGTTATTAATTATGTGTTTTTAATTCTTGCTTTAATGTTTTCAGGATATTAATTCAAGTTTGATGTGTTTATTCAGTAGAGCAAAAGTCCCTGTTTAAGAGTAGATATTACATAATTAAGCGGAATTGATTGCAATCCTAGAAATAAGATGACATAAATTTGTCGGATTAGAGTCAAATCTAATAAGAGAATCCATAAATCGATTTAATGCGACAATAGTAGTTTTAATTAGAAAGAGATTTCAATTAATCAAGCTAGAGTCAATTGTTCTTAGTCTCAAAAGAGAAATTAACATAATTTAGGGATTTTTACGAATCAGGGTAAGTGAATAAATCATTTGATTCAGATTCAAAATAATAAGTGAAGTCTAGGTAGATTCTTCCTTGGGTATTGTCTTTATTAATGGTTTATTCGATTATTTCCTTAACTCTCTGCCGCATTCAATAGTTAATTAGTTTAGTTAATTTCAGATTAAAACAAATCCATTTTATTTTTGGCTAAATAATAGAAAGATAGTTAATACTAGTACTTTTAGTCCTTGTGGATACAATATTCTGGACTCACCATAGCTATACTACCATTCAATAGAAGAGCTTGCCTTTTTCGTGATCATAGTCTAATTTAGTGAACCATAAAACGATCATCAAGTTTTTGGCACCGTTGCTGGGGACTAAAAAATTAGGAACACTAGATTTTTATTACTTTAGCCATTTTTATTTTATTTTTTGTTTTACTTTTAATTTACTAACTTTTCTTTTATTTGCTTTTGGCAGGTTTCTTTAATTTATGACTAGAAGAAATCCGTCAGGACCTCTTTTATTTGATAGAAAAATTGAAAGCACAGCTCGCAGAAATTGTAGAGAAATAAGGCGGAGTCTATAGTATATAGAGGAAGAGGCACGAGAACGATACCAATATTACTGAGGAGTTGGCTGAAAGTTGGAATAATTTGTTATCTCCTGTGGTTACCGCGAATCCTGTAAATCAAAATCCTGCTCCTCGTACTATGTACGACTATGCCAAGCCTAATTTAGCAGGGCTGCATTGAGTATTGTGAGACCTGCTATTGCTGCAAATAACTTCGAACCGAAATCGAACACCATTCAGATGATCCAACAGTTTATTCAGTTCTATGGTTTGCAAGATGAGGATCCAAATACTCATTTGGCTAACTTTCTAGAGTACTATGATACTTTCAAAATTAATTGCGTTTCTGATGATGCCATTCGCCTTTGGTTATTTCCCTTCTCATTGAGGAATAAAGCAAAACAGTGGTTGAACTCTCTACCACGAGGGTCCATCACTACATGGGAGCAAATGACCGAAAAGTTTCTGTTAAAATACTTTTCCCCGGTCAAGAAGACAAAGTTTAGGAATGATATCTCTTCCTTTGTGCAAATTGACTTAGAGACCCTATACGATGCATGGGAGAGGTATAAGGATTTATTGAAAAGATGCCCTCACCATGGGTTACACTTATGGTTACAGGTTTTGACTTTCTACAGTGGTTTAAACCCCTCAACTAGACAACTGATCGATGCATCCGCTGGCAGTACCCTAAATAACAAAACACCTGAGGAGGCTTATGAGTTTATTGAAGAGATGTCACTGACTAATTATCAGTGACAAGTCATGAGGACAAAACTGACAGAAGCCGCAGGTGTGTTCAACCTCGAAACAGTCACCATGTTATCAAACTAGGTTGAGCTCTTAAATAAAAAGATTGATGGTTTATGTGTTTCTACGTAGGAACATCCGGTGATACAGTGTGACACAAGTGGAGGAGGAATGAGTAATCCAGAATGTCTAGCCTACGACCTTAGCACTATGAATGAACAAGTGAACTATATGGGTAACAATTCTAGACCTCAGAATAACCCTTACAGTAATACTTACAATGCATGTTGGAGAAACCATCCCAACTTCTCTTGGGGTGGTCAAGGCAATCAAAGACCACAACCCCCTCCAGGCTTTCAACCACCTTACTAGTAGGAAAAAAAGCTGAACCTTAAGGAGATGTTGATAAAATTCATCTCGGTGTCAGAAACTCGTTTCTAAAACACCGAAACAACACTTAAAAATCAGCAAGTGTCAATTCAAGGGCTTGAGAATCAAATAGGTCATCTTGCTAAGATGATCTCGGAAAGACCACAAGGTAGCCAACCTAACAACACTGAGACTAACCCAAGAGAGTAACTTCATGCCATTACTATTCGATGTGAAGAAGAGTTAGTTGAGTCCAAACCAGAACCAAGGCAAGAAAGTGTGATAAGTAAAGATAAGGTGGATGAAAACCAAAGTAAACAAAAATCGGTGAGTACAGAATACACATCTTGTGTGCCATACCCCAACGCGACAAAGAAAGACTGCACAGATGAACAATTCGGTAAATTTCTTAACCTTTTAAAAAAATTACATATTAACTTACCATTTATTAAAGCTCTTTTGCAGATGCCCAACTCAGTTAAATATTTAAAGGAGCTTCTGGCAAACAAACGGAAGTTAGATGATTCGTCGCATGGGTAATTAACTGCAGTTTGCTCAGTAATTCTACAAAACAAACTACCCGGCAAGTTGAAAGATCCAGGGAGTTTTACTATTCCTTGTTTAATTGGTAGTCTAAATATTGATAATGCTTTGGCCAATTTAGGGGTGAGTATAAATGTCATGCCCTATAAGATGTTTAAACAACTAAGTCTTGGGAAACCTAAACAAACTAGGATAAGTATTCAACTGGCAGGCAAAACTATGAGATTTCCTAGGGGTATTGTTGAGGACGTGCTCGTTAAGATTGATAAATTTATATTCCCAGTAGACTTTGTTGTTCTAGACATGGATGAGGATAGTGACCTACCTTTAATTCTAGGTTGGGCCTTTTTAGCAACTGCTAGAACTATAATAGATGTTGGTACAGGTGAACTAATGCTTCGTGTAGGTGACAAAACAATCACGCTTCAGGCTCGTGATTCGGTTAAGACATCGAGTGATGAATATGATTTTCTAAATCCTGACAATAAGACTAATCATATAGTTCAACCCTCTTTGTAGGAAAAATTTTTAAGGAGCACAAATGAGCTACGTTTTAGTTCATGTGACAACATTAGAACAGTTCATGAAGAACGAAGGCTTCAGATCAATGAACTAGATGAATGGCAGACACATGTCAAGGAGAAACCAAAAATACATAATGCCGAATCAAAATAAAGCCATGATGAGCAAAAAGATGAGACGAGCAATTCATGGTAGGGGATCAGGTGTTAGTAGATGAAATCGACCCTCAAATTTTCATTTCAGAGCTTGACGAAAATAGAGCAACTCTTTTAACAGTACTCAATGTCTTCCTTACGGTACACTCGAGGTAACTCATTCTCATTTCGGCACTTTTAAGGTAAACAGTACTCGACTTAAACCTTATTTAAATAAAGGAATTAACAGCGAGAAAGAGGAGTCTCGACTCCGTGATCCACCGTGACCATGTGAATGAGAGGTAAGTCGAGCTTAGGCTCTAAATAAATGCTTCTCGGGAGGAAACTCGAGTACTAACATTGCTAATTTTCTTATTTTTTATTATTATTATTTCATATTATTTTTTTAAAATTAACAAAACACTAAAATGCAGGTTTTTGACCCACACGGCCTGGACACACGGGCGTGCCCTAGGCCGTGTACTTAACATAGGGGTGACAATGAGTTACACGGCTGTGCAATATGGCCGTGTGACCCATACGGCCTAGACACATAGGCGTGTCTTTGGCCGTGTGGAACTTGGGACTTAGTTTTTATTTTTCAAGGAAATCGACAGAAAGCTACACAGCCATGCGACACGGCCGTGTAACCCACACGGCTAGTACACACGGGCGTGTCCTCGGCCTTGTGAGCCCTGAAGCTTAAATCCCTAAAAATCGACAGAGACATGGGTTAAAAGAATCCACACGGGCATGTCCTATACCATGTGAAAATTGGAGCTTAATTTTTTGAATTTAAGGCGAGGCACATGGCCATGTGTTCGGATACTCGGGCGTGTGGAAGACCACATGGGTGCGGGAAAAGTGAACAACATTGCACATGGTCATGCGATACGGCTGTGTGAACCACAATTCCTGGACATGCGGGCATGTCCAAGGCCGTGTGAAGACTGGGATTAGAAATATAATCGTATACGGGCTATACAGAGGCCACACAGGCGTGTGACATGACCATGTGGCCCAACACAGACCGTTACACAACCGTGTCACCCTTAAAGCCCTAGCCCCACTTTTTCTTTCCATTTGTCATCTTCTCCAAATCACCCAAGAACTGTAGCCGCTGCCGCTCCTTCGTCTTTCTCACCGTCCATCGACTGACCGCCACACCTTCTCCCTCTCCCCTTTCCCCTTTTTCTTCTTTCTCTTTCTCCCCCTCTCATCTTCTTTCTTTTATCTTTCCCCCCTCTTTTCCTTCTTCCCCCATCAGCACCTTTCCTACTGACCCCCCGTTTCAACCGAACCCCCACCCATCCGCCACCAGAAGCGAGCCAAGAACCTCACCCATGCTCAAATTCGTGCACAACCACGCCCCATTTTTTCTCACGCATTCGACCCACAACGACCCAACCTACTGCTGAACCATCGCGCCTCCCTTTCCATCATCGGCCACCGTCGGTTTTCATTCTTCTCCCCTTTTCTTTCATTTGTTTATTATTACTCTTTTTATTATTATTTCTTCATTATTATTTTACTTTGTTTCTTGTTATCATTGATTTTCTTGCTTATTTTCGTTGCTAATCATTATTGCCTTCTTGATTTATTCACTATTGTTTATTTATTCACTTCTCCTGATGTATTTTGGAATAGTTCTTGAATTGATTAGGTTCATATTTGATGCTAGTTTAATTTCATTCAATAGAATTTCAAATACAGTTTGTTGGTTCTTTTCTTGATAGTTTTACTTATTCATTTTATTATTGATTCTTATCAGTTTAATTATTCATGTTACTTTTTTATTTGGTTTTAGTATCCTGATGATTAGTTTGCTCATGTTCACGGTTATTTTTCTTAGTCCATTTGATGCATTTCACTTTAATTGTTATATTTAGCATGCTTCATTTTTCATACATATTGTTTTAGGAGTAATTTCTTATTTAGGACTACTTCGATTTTTGCTTTCTGATTGGGTGATTGTTTTATTTATTAATTTAAGTCTCCTACTTACTGATACATTATGACAAACACTCGAGGCAAGTTCAAAGTTTTCGTCCCCGCTTTGAAAAATCAGAAAGGCCCCGGTGGGAACTCCTCCTCGAGCACATCTACCAAGGCTCGCCATCCTTATCTTCGATTTTCGGTGTACCCCCAGAAGGATCTGTACCAGTTACTTCGATAGTGACCACTTAGCTTAGGGCACTGCATTGATTGGGCTGCATTAGAGCAGGTCCATTTGACTGATGATATGCGTGCGATTATTGCCATGGCCCCATAGGATAGGTTCTTCACCATTATCGAGCCCACTTACACAGAGCTCACCTTAGATTTCGGTGCCACATTTTCGGTCCAACAGGTCATGTCAGTCCATGACGAGCCAGGCACCATCACTTTCCACCTTGGTGGTTTGGTGCGATATATGAGCGTCCTAGGGTTTGGTGTTGCTTTGGGACTCTACATAGAGGAATTCATGAGCGTCGAGGACTTTCTTCAGCTTTATAGGCATATTCATCACCTACCCTCGTGTTGTTGGATTGATCTCACAAATAGCCTAACAAACTATGATGCGAGTCGCTCGAAGGCAACGTCTCTCCCATCGGCCTTACGGTTCTTTCATGCTCTTCTAGCTCATACATTGACAGGTCGGAGAGAGAGCACAGGAGTAGTTAGTACTTATGATGCCTATTTCCTATAGAGCATGGCCCACGGCCATTGTAACACCCCATACATGTAACCCAGGCTGAAGCGAAATACGAGGCATTACCTAACTTGATCTTATGCACAGAAATATTCCCCGAGTGACCGAGACTTGGTCCTATTTTATAAAATTCTAAATTTCTACTTTAAACTTATTATTATGGACTTACGAGCCCCAAATTGACCATTGAAAACAATTCGGGATCAGCCCAGGTCCTTAAACCATCTATAGAAAATTTGACTTTGAACTAGGGCACACGCCCGTGTAAAAGGGAAACATGCATGTGTGGCCATTTCAACATGGTTGTGTTGATGGCCCATGTTGAAACACCTCTTACCCATATCCAAGACTGGGACAGGGTACAATGCATTATTAGACTTAAACAGAAACAAACATGCAAAACCGGGCCATAAAATTTCATCCAATCTAAAACCCTTCAAAACAAGTTAAAATGTCCTTATTATGGACGTACGAAGCCCAAAACATACCTTATTGTTCTCCAAGCCATTGATCACCCTTAAACAATCATACACTCCCATATGTTCATTAGCAAACTTCATGATATATATTGGACACTTAAATATACAATGTTATAGTGTCACTATGACCCTCTTTAAACTAATCCATTAGTACACACACAACCTTATCTTTTAGTCATTCCACACCAATTTCATGGTTTACCACATTCTTGATTATTAAACCCTTAAGAGTGTTAAATCATGCACCGATATGCAAGTAAATAAATAGTCATCCACCAAACAATGCACATTATCAACACACACATATCTTAGCATGCACGCAATAGTAAACTTAGGGATACATCCCAATCATTAATATGGACCAAATCACATGTCCATATACAAAAGAATTAATGCCTTAATGAGCCATTACATTTGGCTACTTAAACATGACACATATACACAAAATAGACAAATTTCTTATACATGCCATGACCAAAATAGTTAAACCCTTTTATACCCAAATTTCTTAAAGATAGTGTGATCCGAGCTCCGGCGTCCCCTGATCCTTTGAGCTAGGTTGACGTATCTACAGAGAAGGGAAAAGAGAGGAGGGTAAGCTATAAAGCTTAGTAAGTACACATACATATAATCTACATTTTGCAACTATTGAATTTCTAAGCATAATTGCTTATCCATTATGATACTTTTCATTATGTCATACATATACTTACTATCCCTTTTCATATGCACATGCTTATCCAAATACATATCTTTTCATATACTAAGTCCTCATAGGGTTTTAGTACATTACTGTGTGACAGCCCTAATTTGACCCTAGTCGGAAAATAGTTTCGGGACCACAAAACCGAGTCATAAAAATAATTAACTGTTAAATTCTGTGTTTATTATATGTGTAAATGCATGTGTGAAAGTTTCATACTTTGATCTGGCCATTTATATGTGAAATTTATAAGATAGGACTCATGTGATAAAACTTGAAAGAGTGATAGGTAAATTTTAAAGTATCAAATAATGCATGAAATGATGACATGAGGGATTTGCATGTCAAATGGACCAATTTTGTTTAGTGGCCGGCCATAAATGATGGTTGATGTATAATATATGTTTTATTATACTATTATAATAAGTGATAGCTTTATGTTTTTAAAGAAATTAATTAGTAAAACAATAAAAGTTGAAAAAAAATAGATGTTCATCTTTCTTCTTGATTGCCGAATTTGGGAAAGAAAATATTGAAGAAAGAAAAGGGGGAAGACTTTCGGTCATTTGAATGCTTAAGAAGGTTAGTATATTGTGTTAAAGTTGTGAAATTTTAGCTTGTTTTAGGTTAATTATCATGGTTCTTACTTAGCCCATGCTAAATTTTTAAATTTTGATGGATGGATGGAGCATTCGGCTATGGTTATTAACGAAGGAATTTGATTATTTCCTTTAAGTTTTGATGAAGAATGTATTGAGGAAAGAAATTGATCTTGCTAAAAATATGAATTTTTAATGCTCATATATGTAATAGACGAAAATAAAAATGCTTGATGTCTTGAACAAATGTTGTTTCGATGTGTTTAATTGAGTAAATTAGATGTTTGAACACTTAAGGATTAGACATTGTTTATGATTTTTTTAGAATGTGATTTTGAATGATATGAGTAATGTTATGCATAGGTTTCGGCTTTGATAAGTAAAAATATAATGGTGGCTTAAGTTGAATAACACTCGGCTAAGGATTATAAATGTTAGCTAATTCGGCATAAGAGTATAGGTGACAACTACTTTGTATTTGAAGTTTTGAAGAATAGGTAGGATTTAATTAAGTGATGAAGGTTAAATTTTTAAGTTTGGTTAAATTGGGCATTCGACATTACTTATGACATCGGATATGAGTGTATGAAAGATTAAGTTTGAGTAGTTAAGTACATTAAAATAGTTAATGATTTGAGTACTAACTATGGTTGATTCGATTATGGTCTTTGCATGAGTAAAGTGTTATTATGTGCATATATGCTAAGGAATATTTAACTATGTTATAAATTTTATAAAATGGAATGATGTATATGGAATTATGATAAGAGATATATTTTGATTTTGTTACAAATTATAATCCAGCACTTACTCCATGATAAAATACATGAAATTGTATGCAAATTTAGTTTACGAAATTCGAATATGAAAGGTAATAAGTTAGTAAAATGTTCCTTGATAGTTTAGTTTATTAATTGGGAATAAATGTGATTGTCAATTGTAGCCTAGTAATATGCTCGATTATGCATGAGTAGGGCATATGAATGATGTTTAAATAGCTAGTTTTGTAAGGTCATTTGTACCTTAAATATATGATATATATATGTATTAAATTAAATTGATTAATTGATAAGTAATTGAAAAAAATTCATTTGTTTAAATTAAGCTCAAGAGCAAAGAGGAACTAATTCAGATAGGGGAAAGGAGAAAGCAATCGAGTAGCCTATCTGCAACTATTCAAAACATCCGAGGTAAGTTTTTGAGTAATGGAACTTAGCTTATGATTTGATAAAATCATGATATATAAGCTTAATATATAAATTGTAACCTAATGTTTCTACTTGAATTAAGTAGTGAGATAAATAATTTGTACATATGACTTGTAACCGGATGCTTATAGAGATCATGTTGAATATTGAAATGAAATCGGGTTCTTTGTATGTAGCTATTGAGCCGAGAGTGAAATTATTGATAAGCATGTTGTGCTTGTGTTCTAGTAAGGTAAATAAAATGCTAATGTATTAAGATATATATATGTGCACGATATTTGAGGATTTTAACCGGATTAAGACTCGCAGGCCTTGTGTGAGATTTATATCTGGGCTAAGTCCCGAAGGCATTCGTGCTGATATTATATTCGAGTTAAGTCCCAAAGGCATTCGTGCTGATATTATATCCGGGTTAAGTCCCAAAGGCATTCGTGCTGGTATTATATCCGGGTTAAGTCCCGAAGGTATTCGTGCTGATATTATATCCGGGCTATGTCCCGAAGGCATTCTTGCTGATGTTATATCCGGGCTAAGTTCCGAAGGCATTTGGGTTGGAAATGTGTGATCTTGCTGTAATAATTCAAATAAATGGGCTCACAAACCTAAGATGGTCAGGTATGTACCATATATATGTTATAAAATTGATTCGATTTAAATTGTGATTATTCATTTGGATAGTGTTCTTTCGGCCATTGCATATGGTTGTATGAAGTATATATATAACTTATTCAGGATATATGAATTTTGATTCAAGTGAAAATATGTTAAGATTGGCTCTGAGCATGTAAGTATATTGGTTGAAGTATGAAGTAACATGAACATGTGAATATGTGTATATGTATTTATTTAGCCTTGAAATTGGATGAGATGTATTCGGCTAAATAATGAAGTTGGTTGAATAAAAAGAAGTTATCTATGTGATATGAATTGATGTTTAAGGAATAAATTAAAATGACAGGCATGAACAATAGTAATATATTTAGACATGTTTATATTAGGTCAAAGAAAGGATGATAAGCATTATGAATGCTTTGCCTTAATTTTAATGATTTCATTACTTAAAACTTACTAAGCATAGAAATGCTTACTATGTTGCTTTAATCCTCTGTTTTATAGATCTTGTTCGTTAGCTACGGTCTCGGGGATCCTAAAGTCGAAGTCGTCCACAGTATCTAAGCCCATTCGGTACTCTAGTACTTAAACTTCGATAATGGCATGTATAGGCTTGTCTTTTTGTTGTTAAATAAGTATCTTTTTGATGATGTATATATGTATAGCCATGCAAAAATGGCTTGTTAAGTTACTATATGTATTCCATATATTTAATGTGAATGTGTGTTTGATATTTGATTAATGTTTTCAATGTTTTGATGTGAATTGAACTTAAGAATGAATCAATATGCCCATTATCTTAAGATGACTCTTTTGTATATTGTATAATTGAAAAAAAAATTGGAATTCAGTTTTATAAGTGTGACATCGAGAGTTATTCAAATATAGTTAAATGAAATTTCGTGTTTGTTTGGTAATACTCTTTAACCCTCCAGCGACGGGTACGGGTTAGGGGTGTTACATATTGTGCCATCCTACACACACATGGCCTACTTAAATTTTACCTTCGTAATTTATATACGTTACCCATTGAACACTTGGAATATGATTCGGACACACGGAAGGAATGCACCGAAGTGGCTGAACATAGCCTTGGCTACCTAACAAAAAGTGCACTGAAGTGCCTCATATCACAGAATCACATGCCGCTCTCAGCGGGGCTACTCAAAGAGCTAAGAAAGTATCCGAACACAACTCAAGATACCCAGCACTCGAACCCTAGCATGTATCACTTATTAAATGAGCTCATAACACACATGACTATCCTAGTGACATGTCACTTGTATTCTCAACTATTCCTAAGGTTCAAACGGGATTTTAGACTTCCAGACCTTTACCGAACGTACTCGCATAATGGTTTCTTTCACATGGCCAACGTCTCATAATCATATGGCAAACCATCAAAACATGTTATATTGTCAACATAGCCAGATAAGCATATTAAGCATACATATATCAATAAATCATTTAATAACAATAATTAATGTATTTATTTGCATATGTACTTACCCAAGTACAAAATATTAGAAATCGAGCCTAAACTTCGTAAACCTTGTTCTTTCCCCAATCAAGGCCCGTATCTCGATTCTCTTGATCTATAATACCAAATTTAGCTCGTTTAATACATACATTATTCAAAATGACCCAAAATTCATACTTGGGAAAAATTACTATTTTACCCCTATACTTTCATATATTTGTAATTTAGTCCCTAGGCTCGAATAATGCAATGTATGGAATTTCTTGGTTACCCAATCCTAACCGAACATTTTTCATGTTCATAACAACCCATATTTTTCCTTCATTTCATATTTTCCTAGCCTTTTCTACAACTTTTACAAAATAGTCCCTAAAGCCCTTTTCATGAAAATCTACTTAGTAAAAGTTGTTTACCATCTTTTAAACTCTCATATCCTTTCATAAATCATCAAAACATAAAATTTTCATGCATGGATAAATTTCTAAACATGAGCTCTAGCATGAAATATGGGTAGAAATAGAGAGAGGAAGTTACCGAGATTTCAAAAATATGAAGAATATTAAAAACGAGGCTTGAGAGCACTTACTATTGAGCTTGGAAAGCTTGAAAACACTAGCTATGGAGAACCCTAATTTTTGGCAGCAACATGGAGAAAATGAGCTGATTTTTGGCTTATTTTCCCATTTTATTTCATTTATAAACCAAATGACCAAAATGCCATTAAAGCCTTTCCCTCAAAATTTTTTTTCATACAAGCCCACTTTTTTTCCAAAAACTTAGAAATTGGGCAAATTGCTCTTTAAGACCTCCTAATTAATAATCCAAAGTAATTTCATACAAATTGCTTCTAGAACACAAATTTTTCAATTTATTCAATTTAGTCCCTAATTTCCAATTGGACACATTATACTTAGAATTTCTTAATGAAACTTTAACACATGCATATATTCATATTCTAAACCTCTTAACAATCATAAAATAAATATTTTAATGTCGAAATTGTGGTCCCGAAACCACTATTCTGACTAAGCCCTATTTTGCGATGTTACAATTCTCCCCCTTAGGGACTTTCGTTCTCGAAAGTCTTACCAGTAAACAGGTTAGGATATTGATTCCTCATAGTGTCTTCTGGTTCCCCAGTGGCTTCTTCAACCCCATCCCTATGCCGTAATACCTTCACAAGGGCAATACTTTTGTTCCTCAATTACTTAACTTCCCTGGCCAAGATCTTAACCGGTTCCTCATCGTAAGTCATGTCTGGTTGAATTTCAACCTCTGTCAGGGTAATCACATGCGAGAGGCTCGATCTATAACGACGTAACATGGATTCATGGAACACGTCATGGATCTTCTCCAACTCCACTGGCAAAGCTAAGCAATAGGCAACCGGTCCTATTCTTTCGATAATCTCATAGGGCCCAATAAAACGAGGACTTAATTTGCCTTTTCTACCAAATCTCAAAACCTTTTTCCAAGGCAATACCTTTAAGAGTACCTTGTCACCCACTTGATACTAAATTCCTTTTCTTTTCAAATCCGCATACGATTTCTGTCTATCAGATGCCGCTTTCAAACAATCTTGAATCACCTTAACCTTATCCTCGGTTTCTTTGATCAAATCAACTCTGAAAATTTTACTTTCTTTAAGCTCTGTCCAATACAAAGGAGTTCGACATTTTTGGCCGTATAACGCCTCATAAGGTGCCATCTTTAAACTGAACTAATAACTGTTATTATAAGCAAATTCGACCAAGGGTAGATAATTTTCCCAACTACCTTGAAACTCGAGAACACAACATCTAAGCATATCTTCAAGTCTCTAGATTATTCTCTCGGATTATCCATCAGTCTGTGGGTAGAAAACAATACTAAAATTTTGTTTCATTCCTAAAGCTAGTTGCAACTTTTTCCAAAATCATGACATAAATCTCGAATCTTTATCCAAAATAATCGACAATGGCACACCATGAAGTCTAACAATTTCTGAAATATACAAATCGGCTAACTTATCCAGAGAATAATCTATACGTACCATTATAAAATGGGTCGATTTAATCAATCTGTCGACTATGACCCAAATAGCGTCTTTTTTTCTCAGAGTCACGGGCAACCTGGCTACAAAATCCATAGTGTTTCGATCCCATTTCCACTCAGGGACCATAATAGGTTGAAGAAACCGGAGGGTACTTGATGTTCAGCTTTAACCTATTTACAAATCACACATCTTGTTACAAAATCTAAGATATCTCTTTTCGTGCCATTCCATTAATAAACATTCTTCAAGTCATTGTACATCTTTGTACTTCCCGGATGGACTAACATACGACTGTTATGTGCCTCATGCAAAATAGTTTGGATCAACTCAGTATCCCTTGGAACACAGATTCTTACCCGAAATCTTAAACATTCGTTGGAGTCAATCTGAAAATCAGATTCACTGGATTATTCACACTGAACTTTGTTAGCTTGAATTTTTTCATCGAATTTCTGAGCTTCACAAATTTGACGAAGAAGAGTCGGTCTAGTCTTCAATTCGGCTAAAATGGAACCATCATTACATAAGGCCATCTGTGTATTCATTGCCCTCAAATGAATAAAGACTTCCTGCTCAAAGTGTCAGGAACCACGTTTGCCTTTCTCGGATGATAATCAATTATAAGCTTGTAATCTTTCAACAGTTCCAACCATCTTCGTTGCCTTAAATTCAAATATTTTTTAGTCATCAAATACTTTAGGCTCTTATGATCGGTATAGACATGACATTTTTCTCTGAACAAATAATGATGCCAAATCTTCAAGGCAAACACTATGGTGGCCAATTCCAAATCATGAGTTGGATAATTCTTCTCATGGGGCTTCAACTGTCTCGAAGCATAGGCTACAACCTTTCCTTCTTGCATAAGCACACAACCTAGTCCATTCAAGGGTGCATCGCTATAGATTACAAATTCTTTCCCTCGTTCCAGTTGTACTAGCACTGGCGCTTCGGTCAATAGCATTTTCAACTTTTCAAAACTTTGTTGGCACTTTTCTGTCCACTCAAACTTAACATCCTTTTGCAACAGCCTTGCCATAGGAGTGGTCATCATAGAAAATCCCTTTACAAACCTTTGGTAATAACCGACTAAGCCCAAAAAGCTCCTAACTTTGGTTACATTCCTTGGAGGCTTCCATTCAACAACGGCAGAAATCTTACTAGGATCAACCCGAATACCATCACTAGAAACAATGTGGCCTAAAAATCCAACTTCTCGAAGCCAAAACTCACTTTTACTAAACTTGGCATATAATTGCTTATCCCTCAAAATCTGCAAAATGATCCTTAGATGTTCGGTGTGTTCTGTCTCATCTCTAGAGTAAGTCAAAATGTCATCTATGAACACCACAACAAACTTATCCAAGTACGGACGAAACATCTATTCATCAAGTCCATAAACATAGCCGGAGCATTCATCAATTTGAAAGGCATAACAAGGAATTTGTAGTGACCATACCTTTTTCTAAAAATGGTCTTAGGTACATTTGTCTCCTTAACTCGCAACAGATAATAACCGGACCTCAAATCTATCTTGAAAAACCATTTCTCTCCTTAGAGCTGATCGAACAAGTCATCAATTCTTGCCAATGGATATTTGTTCTTAATCGTTACCTTATTAAGTTGTCGATAATCAATACATAATCTCATGGAACCATCCTTCTTCTTTACGAATAGCATGGAAGCACCCCAAGGAAAAAAATTGTGCCTCGCAAAACCTTTGTTAACCAATTCTTACAACTGTGACTTTAATTCCTTTAACTCCACTGGAGCCATTCTATATGGAGCAATAGAGATAGGTGCAGTTCCTGGTTTAACTCAATACCAAATTCAACTTCCTTAGCCAGGGCTAAACCTGGCAATTCTTCCAAGAACACATTCGCAAACTCACATACAACAGGCACCGATTCGGTTTTCAACTCAGATTCCTTTGTATTCAGTACATAAGCCAGATATGCTTCATATCCTTTCATCATACAGTTTTGAGCGGTCATCAAAGAAATTACAATTGGCAAGCCACTAAGTTCACTTGATTCGACTCGAAGGTCTTTACCATTTTCACGTCTCAATTCCATAACTTTCCGTTTACAATCTACTATAGCACCATGAAGTGTCAATCAATCCAGACCCAAAATAACATTGCATTCATCAAACGGCAACAACATCAAGTCGGCCGAATAACAAAGACCTCTAATCATCAAAGGGCATTTCTTACATACTTTATCCACTAAGACATGCTTGCCTAACGGGTTTGACACTCTAATCACAAATTCTGTAGACTCCACGGGTAAATTCATGCTAGATGCCAATTTCATGCATACTAAGAATGTGTAGAACCTGGGTCTATCAAAGCAATAACAACAGTGTCATAAAAAGAAAATGTACCAGTGATCACGTCAAGCAACGATGCTTCTTCACGTGCTCATATGGCATAGGATCTAGCCGGAGCCCTAGCCTCAGATTGCACTGCCAGCTCTCGTGTCATATTTTTGCTGCCAACTCCAGTACCGACACTTTTCGGGGGTCTCACTTTTGAAGACGAACCACTCTGTCTTGCATTTTGAAATCTCTCGCCCATCTCAGGACAATCCTTAATAAAGTGGTCTTGAGAACCACATCTATAGCATATCCCATCATTCCTCCTTTATGACCCGGATGACGTCTTCTGCAATATTCACATTTGGGTCGATGAGGTTTATCATCTCTTACGCTAGCTACAGACGTAGCTTGAGTTCGAAAACCTGAACTTTACTTCTTACGATTTCCATGGGAACGTCCTATCGATGCATAAGAACGAGAATACACATCTTCAGATTTCTTAGACTGAGTTGGGGCCGATCTGCTCATCATTCTCTTTCGCATATCTCTAGCTTCTAAATCAGCTTTCTTTTTCTCCTTTGTCAATCTTCAGCCTTACAAGCCCGCTCAACGAGCACAACAAACTCCTTTAACTCAAGGATGCCTACTAACACCTTGATATCCTCTTTAAGTCCGTCCTCAAACCTCCTACACATCTTAGCCTCAGTGGGCACACACTCTAGGGCATACTTGCTAAGTCAGATGAACTATCACTCTTATTCAGTAACCGACATGCGACATTGCTTAAGTTTAAGGAATTCTTTATGTTTCTAGCTGATAAACCTCTCGCTAATATAATTCTTCCTAAATTCCTCCTGAAAGAAGTCCCAAGTGTAACACCCCGTACCCAAGACCATTACCGGAGTCGAACACGAGGTGCTAACGGACTTAATTCCTTACTTAAACAGCTCATACAATTCATTTTTAAAATTTCCAGACGAGCTAGCTAACTGCATCATAGTCACTCTAAATATCATATCTCGAGTTCTGAAACTCGAAATCCAATTCCGTAAATTTTTCCTGAAACTAGACTCATACATATATTTACTAATTTTTTTCTAGAATTTTTTTGGTCGGGCCAATTAGTACAGTTTATTACCTAAAGTCTCCCCTGTTTTAGGGTTTAACTACTCTGACCTTCATGCATTACGACTTAGATATCTCCCTGTATAGGGCTTCAATACTTATGCCATTTGTTTCTAATGAAACTAGACTCAAAAAGGAGTCTGTACATATAAAGCATGACTTCTAATTATCTCTGGTTAATTTATGGTGAATTTCCAAAGTCAGAACAGGGGATCCAGAAATCGCTCTGGCCCTCTTTCACGAAAACTTAAACATCTCATAAAATACGGCTCAAATGGTCGTTTCATTTCTTTCATATGAAAATAGACTCATCAAGATTCAATTACATAATTTATTCATTATATAATTCCATTTCTACTATTTTTTGTGATTTTTAAAATTCACATCACTGCTGCTGTCAGCATCTATTTTAAGGTAAATTTTACCTATTTCATAGTTTTCCATGAATCAACTAGTAATTTGACATACATTATTTCCAAGTATAATCACGATTAGCCATGACATACGTAGCACCAATAGGACCATGATTGGCCATTCCAATGGCTAATCATTACCAAACATTTCCACACCACTTAATAACCATATCATAAGACCATATATACAAAATGATCATAATGTTATACTCAAAATATACAAGCCATTTTCGCATGGCTATACGAATATACATTACCAAAAGATACTTAATTAACAACAAGGGTCAGCCCTATACATGCCATTATCAAGTTCAACTGAAGAGTACCAAAAGTGGCTTAGATAGTGTGGATGACTTCGACTATGACACTTCCGAGTCCGATAGCTGACGAACAAAATCTATAACACAAGGAAACAAGGTAACGGAGTAAGCAAAATGATGCGTAGTAAGTCTTAAGTAATTTTAAACAGGTAAAATTTGACATATAAGTCAACATTCAAAATATTAAACTCGAATCAGCTGTATACCTTTTTGCCCGAAATTACGTATATATATACACACTAACATACAAAGAGATGACAACCTGAACCTCGATCATAAACATGAATTATAGAAATAATTTAATCGTATACCTTCATATAAATAAAGACATCGTCCGAAGTAGTTATTTTCATATTCATAGATGCGATATTCATCCATACGTACATCTATACATACATATGCACATTCCATTCCTTATATATGAAACTTCAATCTAAAAGTGGGTTCGCTTAAGTGTACGAAATGCGTACCTGTTTTTCATACTGTATAGTACATTCAATTCATAACCTTACTCGAATTATCGACATTAAGCCTGCTAGGTTAGAACCCGAATCCAGTCACTAGCATAAAGCCTTCAAGACTTTAAATTCAGATATATGTCTAGCACGTAGCCTGTGGACCTAAAGTCTGGATATAATTCTCGCATATAGCCTGCGAACATGAAGTCTGGATATAATTCTCGCATATAGCCTACGGACCTGAAGTCCGGATATAATTCTCGCTTATAGCCTGCGGACCTGAAGTCCGGATATAATTCTCACGTATATATATTCACATGGTAACACATTTCACATAGCCTATCACATTGGTAATTCAATTGCTCCATTCGTATATAAGGGTAAAATATACACCATCATTTTCATTTCATTTTGAAGACCATACAAACAAATCACATCTACCTTTCATCAATCCAATTTAACCTGAATTAACCATTCAACTAAATGTCATATATTTAAATTATTTACCACACATCTTAGATCAAATAGGACTAAAAGATAATGTTCATCTAGCATATACATATCAAGGCATCGTAAATCTTATACTAAAGGCGATTACTCAAAACTTACCTTATATCCTTCTGAACAAGTCTCGGTTTGGCTATTCCGTGACTTTAGCTTTTCCTCTATCCGATGTTGCCCCTCTATGCTCTTGAGCTATGTTAAACAAGTTTAGTCATATTAAACATTTTCATCAACTCATTATTCATGACATAAAAATCATTAAGAGCCGAATAGGTGGCCACTTAATAAGCTTGAATTCATAGGAACTAAATGCCAAAAGAAAATGTCTATGAAACATTTACTCAAAATCTTCTATCTTTAGTTCAACTTCTTAGCTCCTAACCGGTACACTAAGACCATATTAATTCATTTCTCATATTATTAACATAAGCATAGCAAAGCAATTCTCTATAAACAATTTTTATCAATTCATCCATTCACTAGGGACATAGCCGAATGTTCACTAAGAAATTTAAGCACACAAACTATGGCTTCTTCAATTGACTTACCATTTTTAATTATCCAATTTATTTAAACATTCAATAACAAACTCCTCTATTATCAAACACACATTCGGCAAGAACATTGGTAACTTATACTACATCAATTCTAAGCATATAATATTCAAACACAACCAAATTCACATTCGGCCCTAGTTCATAACAAGATAGCCGATTCTTTTCCCTTAGTATCTAAAGCTCACCTATGATCTTTTTTTATAGTTCAAACACTCATCTATCATCATTCATCTAACTTTAACATGAAACAACAAAATTCACCATTATTAACTACCATAGCCGAAAGCCCTATTCATTCCAAAAAATCAAAATTTCAACATGGGTTACAAAAATAACTTGATATCTCACTCAAGATTAACCAAAATTTCAAGAACTAACATAAACTTCTTACCTTAATATTAACCTAAGATGACCGAATGCTTTCCTCCCTTCTTCCTCTTTACATTCGGCCAAGAAGAACCAAATTCTAACTTTGTTTTTTTTTTCACCCTTATTATTTCTTTTATTTATTTCCTTTCTTTTACATAAAATAATAACCATTTAATTAAGATTTAATACATATTTTAATATATGTCATCATCATGGCCGGCCACTATTTATAAAAAGGAGTATTTGACATGCAAAACCAATGTTTTCAATACATGCTTTAATAGATCCTTATAGATTAACCTATCACATTTCAAAAGTGTCACACATAAGTCCTATTAACTAAATTCACATGCAATCGACTAAATCAAAGTTTAAAACTTTCACACATTCATATTCACATATAATAAACATAAAATATAACGGCTAAATATTTTTATGACTCGGTTTTGTGGTCCCGAGACCACTTCCCGACTATGGTCAAATTAGGGTTGTCACAACTTTCCCCCTCATAAAGAATTTTCGTCCCCGAAAATCTTACCAGTGAATAAATTTAGGTATCTTTCTTTCATAGAGTTTTCAGTTTCCCAAGTAGCTTCTTCGATCCCGTGTTTGAGCCATAACACCTTTACTAAAGGAACCTTTTTGTTTCACAACTCTTTCACCTCACGAGTTAGGATACGAATCGGTTCTTCTTCATAACTCAAATCAGATTGAATTTCAACCTCTGATGGACTAATTATGTGTAAAGGGTCAGATCTATAACGTCGAAGCATCGAGACATGAAAAACATTGTGAATATTTTCAAGTTCAGGGGGTAAAATCAATCTGTAAGCGACTGGCCCAATTCATTCGGATATCTCATATGGCCCGATAAACCTCAGACTCAATTTGCCTTTACGGCCGAATCTGAGCACTTTTTTCCAAGGTGAAACTTTAAGAAACACTTTATCTCCGACCTGGTATTCAATGTCTTTTCGTTTCAAATCCGCGTACGACTTCTGACGATCTGCAGCTGCTTTCAGACTTTCCCTGATTACTTTTACTTTCTGCTCAGCATCTTTAATGAAATCAACCCCGAAGATTTTACTTTCCCTAAGCTCGATCCAAAACAACGGTGTACGGCATTTACGACCATACAAAGCCTCGTAAGGTGCCATCTTAATACTTGATTGAAAACTATTGTTGTAAGCGAATTCAATCAAAGGTAAATACCGTTCCCTTGAACCACTAAACTCAAGGATGCAACATCTCAACATATCCTCGAATATCTGGATTATCCGCTCGGATTGACCATCAGTCTGGGGATGAAAAGCGGTGCTAAAATGCAACTTGGTACCCAAAGCTTCTTGCAATTTCTTCCAAAATCGCGAGGTGAACCTCGGATCTCTATCCGACACAATAGAAATAGGTACCCCGTGTAATCTTACAATCTGAGAAACATACAATTTAGCTAGTTTATCCAGTGAATAATCCGCACGTATGGGAATAAAATGAGTCGACTTAGTCAGTTTATCAACAACAACCCAAATAGAATCTTTCTTACTTGCCGAAAATGGCAACCCAGATACAAAATCCATCGTGACTCGATCCCATTTCCATTCAGGTATCATGATCGGCTGAAGTAAACCTGTAGGCACTTGATGTTCTGCTTTCACTTGTTGACATATTAAACACTTCGAAACAAAATCTGATATGTCTCGTTTCATACCATGCCACCAAAATTGACGTCTCAGATCGTTGTACATTTTCGTACTCCCCGGGTGAATTAATATTCGGCTACAATGAGCTTCGTTCAGAATCATCGAGATAAGTTCTAAATTTCTTGGAACACACAGACGACTTCTGAACCTCAAACAATCGTCATCATCAATTTGAAACTCTGATTCCATATTCGAAACACATTCAGCCCGTTTTGCAACCAATTCATCATCGACTTTCTGAGCTTCACGAATTTGATGAATCAACAATGGTTTCCCCTTTAATTCTGCTACTAACACATTATCGGATAGAACGGACAAGTGTACATTCATCGCTCGTAAAGCAAACAGTGATTTACGACTTAAAGCATCCGCAACCACATTAGCCTTTCCCGGGTGATAGTCAATGACAAGCTCATAATCTTTTAACAACTCAAGCCAACGTTTTTGTCGCAGATTCAAATCTCTTTGAGTCATCAAATATTTGAGACTTTTGTGATCCGAAAATACATGGCACTTCTCACCAAATAAGTAATGTCGCCATATTTTCAAAGCGAATGCGATGGCAGCTAATTCGAGATCATGGGTTGGATAATTTTTCTCATGTGGCTTCAATTGCCTCAACGCATAAGCTACAACTCGAACTTCTTGCATCAATACACAACCCAACCCAAGTAAGGATGCATCATTGTAAATGACAAACTCTTCGCCTGATTCGGGCTGCACTAGTACTGGAGCTTCAGTCAAATAAGTTTTTAGTTGATCGAAACTTTTCTGTCATTTTTCTGTCCATTCAAACTTAACATCTTTCTGAAGTAGTTTCGTCATTGGTGTGGCTATCATCGAGAAACCCTTTACAAACCGTCTATAGTAACCGGCAAGTCCCAAAAAGCTCCGAACCTCAGTAGTATTTCTCGGAGGCTTCTAGTTAAGTATGGCTGAAATTTTGCTCGGATCAACTCGAATACCCGATGCAGATACCACATGACCCAAAAAGCTAACTTCTCTCAACCAGAACTCACATTTACTGAACTTAGCATATAACTGCTTATCCCGTAAAATCTGCAACACTAATCTCAGGTGCTCAGTATGTTTGGTTTCATCTCTCGAATAGACCAAAATGTCATCAATAAACACAACTACAAACCGATCCAAATACTGTCTAAAGATCTGATTCATCAAATCCATAAATACCGCAGGGGCATTAGTGAGTCCAAACGGCATCACTAAGAACTCATAGTGACCGTATCTCGTTCTAAAAGTGGTTTTGGGTATATCTGAATTTCGAACCCACAACTAATAATAACCTGATCTCAAATCTATCTTTGAAAACACTGAGGCTCCCTTTAGTTGATCAAACAAATCATCAATACGCGGTAACGGATATTTATTCTTTATTGTCACTTTATTCAGCTGATGATAGTCGATGCACAACCTCATGGTTCCGTCCTTTTTCACAAACAATACTGGTGCACCCCAAGGTGAGAAACTCGGTCGAGCGAAACCTCTATCCATCAACTCTTGCAACTGAGCTTTCAATTCCTTTAATTCCGTCGGTGCCATACGATATGGAGCTATGGAAATCGGTGTAGTCCCAGGTACAAGTTCGATGCCAAACTCTACCTCCCGAACAGGTGGTAACCCCGGTAATTCTTCGGGAAAAACATCCAGATATTCACAAACCACTGGTACCGATTCAAGTTTCTTTTCTGATTCTTTATTATCAAGTACGTATGCAAGATATGCTTCACACCCCTTTCTCACATATTTTTGAGCTAACATCGAGGATATTATTGTTGGTAATCTGTTCCAATTAGTAGACTCAACTCGGATTATCTCATTATTTGCACATCTCAAATTGATGGTCTTACTTTTGCAATTTACAATTGCATCATGTACGGTCAACCTATCCATCCCGACGATAACATCAAATTCCTCAAACGGTAAAAGCATCAAATCGGCCGAAAAACAGGAACCTCGAATCACTAGGGGACATTTCTTACACACCTTATCAACAAGCACATAATGACCCAAGGGATTCGACACTCTAATAACGAACTCAGTAGACTCAACAGGTAAAGTCTTACTGGATGCTAAAGTCTCACATATATAAGAATGAGTAGAACCAGGGTCAATCAAAGCAATCACATCAGTATCAAAGAAAGTGAATGTACCGGTAATAACATCAGGCGAAGAAGCATCCTCGCGTGCACGTATAGCATAAGCTCTAGCAGGAGCACGAGCCTCAGATCTGGTGGTAACATCTCTAGATCCTCTCTGACCGCCACTAGCATTCCCCGCATTTTTAGATGGTCTACCTCGAGCAGTAGTAGCACCCGGTTTCCCACTCTGATTTACATTCTGTTCAAACAGTCTCGGGCAATCCTTGATAAAGTGGTCAGCTGATCCGCACTTATAACAGGAGCGGTCATGGAATCTACAGCTCCCCGAATGCCATTTACCGCAATACTAGCACTCCGTCCTGTCCCGACGATCATTTCCAACACTGGCAACCGAAGTGACTCGCGTACTCACAGGGGGTCGATCACGATCTCGTCTGGAAAAGCCCAAAGTGTCTTTAGATCGGCCTGGATCACTTTTAAATTTCTTCGATGATCGTTGAAAGGGCTTTCCCGAAGACCTCTTACGAAATTCTCTTGCTTCCACTTCAGCTTTTCTTTTCTCCTTATTGAGCTCTTCGGCTTTGCAAGCTTGTTTGACAAGTACTACAAATTCTCTAATTTCAAGAATGCCAACATACAGTTTTATATCTTCGTTCAACCCGTCCTCGAAGCGTTTACACATAATAGCCTCGGATGAAACACATTCCCGAGCGTATCTACTCAATCTGACAAACTTTCGCTCATAATCAGTAACTGACATAGAACCCTGCTTAAGCTCAAGAAATTCTTTCTGTTTCTGATCGATGAATCTTTGACTGATATATTTCTTGTGGAACTCGGTTTGAAAGAATTCCCAAGTAACCCGTTCTCTCGGCACGACGGAAACCAAAGTATTCCACCAATAGTAGGCAGAATCACGTAATAGAGATATAGCACATTTTAAACATTCATCAGGTGTGCACGATAATTCATCGAACACACAAACGGTATTATCAAGCCAAAACTCAGCCTGCTCAGCATCATCACTGTCAGTAGCCTTGAACTAAGTAGCCCCATGCTTCCGAATCCTATCAACTGGGGGCTTGTTCAACCTCGACGGGTCAACTCCAGGAGATATTACAGGTGCAGGGTTTGTATTAGTTGGGGGTGGGGGTTGTGGGACAGCCGTATTAGTTCGAATATACTGATTGAACCAATCATTCATCACGCTATAAAAAGCCTGCCTAGCTTCATCATTCTGATTACTAGCAATAGGTTGAGAGTCCACCGGCGCCGTCCCATGTGCGAGAGCAGGCGCTACACTCTCAACATCATCAGCTACCACACGGTTGGGATCAGGATCCATTACTATAAATAAACACATTTTTAACTGTCAGAAATCACCACACTATCAGATAAACACATAATGGCATGTATAGCTATTCCCCTACGTATTACAGTAGTCCTAGAATCGACTAAACCGTAGCTCTGATACCAATTAAATGTAACACCCCGTACCCGAGACCATTTCCAGAGTCGAACACGAGGTGCTAACGGACTTAATTCCTTACTTAAACAGCTCATACAATTCATTTTTAAAATTTCCAGACGAGCTGGCTAACTGCATCACAGTCACTCTAAAAATCATATCTCGAGTTTCCAAACTCGAAATCCAATTCCGTAAATTTTTCCTGAAACTAGACTCATACATATATTTACTAATTTTTTTCTAGAATTTTTTTGGTCGGGCCAATTAGTACAGTTTATTACCTAAAGTCTCCCCTGTTTCAGGGTTCAACTACTCTGACCTTCATGCATTACGACTTAGATATCTCCCTGTACAGGGCTTCAATACTCATGCCATTTGCTTCTAATGAAACTAGACTAAAAAATGAGTCTGTACATATAAAGCATGACTTCTAATTATCTCTGGTTAATTTATGGTGAATTTCCAAAGTCAAAACAGGGGATCCAGAAATCGCTCTGTCCCTGTTTCACGAAAACTTAAACATCTCCTAAAATACGGCACAAATGGTCATTTCGTTTCTTTCATATAAAAATAGACTCATCAAGATTCGATTGCATAATTTATTCATTATTTAATTCCATTTCTACTATTTTTTGTGATTTTTAAAATTCACATCACTGCTGCTGTCAGCATCTATTTTAAGGTAAATTTTACCTATTTCATAGTTTTCCATGAATCAACTAGTAATTTGACATACATTATTTCCAAGTATAATCACGATTAGCCATGACATACGTAGCACCAATAGGACCATGATTGGCCATTCCAATGGCTAATCATTACCAAACATTTCCACACCACTTAATAACCATATCATAAGACCATATATACAAAATGATCATAATGTTATACTCAAAATATACAAGCCATTTCCGCATGGCTATACGAATATACATTACCAAAAGATACTTAATTAACAACAAGGGTCAGCCCTATACATGCCATTATCAAGTTCAACTGAAGAGTACCAAAAAGTGGCTTAGATAGTGTGGATGACTTTGACTTTGACACTTCCGAGTCCGATAGCTGACGAACAAAATCTATAACACAAGGAAACAAGGTAACGGAGTAAGCAAAATGATGCTTAGTAAGTCTTAAGTAATTTTAAACAGGTAAAATTTGACATATAAGTCAACATTCAAAATATTAAACTCGAATCAGCTGTATACCTTTTTGCCCGAAATTACGTATATATATATACACTAACATACAAAGAGATCACAACCTGAACCTCGATCATAAACATGAATTATAGAAATAATTTAATCGTATACCTTCATATAAATAAAGACATCGTCCGAAGTAGTTATTTTCATATTCATAGATGCGATATTCATCCATACGTATATCTATACATACATATGCACATTCCATTCCTTATATATGAAACTTCAATCTAAAAGTGGGTTCGCTTAAGTGTACGAAAAACGTACCTGTTTTTCATACTGTATAGTACATTCAATTCATAACCTTACTCGAATTATCGACATTAAGCCTACTAGGTTAGAACCCGAATCCAGTCACTAGCATAAAGCCTTCAAGACTTTAAATTCAGATATATGTCCAGCACGTAGCCTGCGGACCTAAAGTCCGGATATAATTCTCGCATATAGCCTGCGGACATGAAGTCAGGATATAATTCTCGCATACAGCCTGCGGACCTGAAGTCCGGATATAATTCTCGCTTATAGCCTGGGGACCTGAAGTCCGGATATAATTCTCGCGTATATATATTCACATGGTAACACATTTTACATAGCCTATCACATTGGTAATTCAATTGCTCCATTCGTATATAAGGGCAAAATATACACCATCATTTTCATTTCGTTTTGAAGATCATACAAACAAATCACATCTACCTTTCATCAATCCAATTTAACCCGAATTAACCATTCAACTAAATGTCATATAATTAAATTATTTACCACACATCTTAGATCAAATAGGACTAAAAGATAATGTTCATCTAGCATATACATATCAAGGCATCGTAAATCTTATACTAAAGGCGATTACTCAAAACTTACCTTATATCCTTCTGAACAAGTCTCGGTTTGGCTATTTCGTGACTTTAGCTTTTCCTCTATCCGATGTTGCCCCTCTATGCTCTTGAGCTATGTTAAACAAGTTTAGTCATATTAAACATTTTCATCAACTCATTATTCATGACATAAAAATCATTAAGAGCCAAATAGGTGGCCACTTAATAAGCTTGAATTCATGGGAACTAAATGCCAAAAGAAAATGTCTATGAAACATTTACTCAAAATCTTCTATCTTTAGTTCAACTTCTTAGCTCCTAACCGGTACACTAAGACCATATTAATTCATTTCTCATATTATTAAAATAAGCATAGCAAAGCAATTCTCTATAAACAATTTTTATCAATTCATCCATTCACTAGGGACATAGCCGAATGTTCACTAAGAAATTTAAGCACACAAACTATGGCTTCTTCAATTGACTTACCATTTTTAATTATCCAATTTATTTAAACATTCAATAACAAACTCCTCTATTATCAAACACACATTCGGCAAGAACATTGGTAACTTATACTATATCAATTCTAAGCATATAATATTCAAACACAACCAATTCACATTCGGCCCTAGTTCATAACAAGATAGCCGATTCTTTTCCCTTAGTATCTAATGCTCACCTATGATCTTTTTTATAGTTCAAACACTCATCTATCATCATTCATCTAACTTTAACATGAAACAACAAAATTCACCATTATTAACTACCATAGCCGAAAGCCCTATTCATTCCAAAAAATCAAAATTTCAACATGGGTTACAAAAATAACTTGATATCTCACTCAAGATTAACCAAAATTTCAAGAACTAATATAAACTTCTTACCTTAATATTAACCTAAGATGACCGAATGCTTTCCTCCCTTCTTCCTCTTTACATTCGGCCAAGAAGAACCAAATTCTAACTTTGTTTTTTTTTTCACCCTTATTATTTCTTTTATTTATTTCCTTTCTTTTACATAAAATAATAACCATTTAATTAAGATTTAATACATATTTTAATATATGTCATCATCATGGCCGGCCACTATTTATAAAAAGGAGTATTTGACATGCAAAACCATTGTTTTCAATACATGCTTTAATAGATCCTTATAGATTAACCTATCACATTTCAAAAGTGTCACACATAAGTCCTATTAACTAAATTCACATGCAATCGACTAAATCAAAGTTTAAAACTTTCATATATTCATATTCACATATAGTAAACATAGAATATAACGGCTAAATATTTTTATGACTCGATTTTGTGGTCCCGAGACCACTTCCCGACTATTGTCAAATTAGGGTTGTCACACCAAGTAACTGCCTCAACAATGGTAGGCATCATCCCTCAACAATGCAATAGCACACTTCAAACATTCTTCAGGTGTACAAGACAATTCCTCGAACACCCGAATAGAATTCTCGAGCCAAAACTCGGCTCTCTCAGCATCATCCTCAGTGTTAGCTCTAAACTCCTCTGCTCCTTGTTTCCAAATCTTATCCATAGGAGTTTGAAAATCTAGTAAAATCTATACCTTGGGGCATCACAGGTACAGGCTGAGGGTTCGAAGGGGGCGAAGGAGGTTGCGTCTGAACAACTGTTTTTGCACGGACGAACTTAGCATACCAATCATTCATCATTTGGAAGAAGGCTTCTCTAGCCTCCCCCCTTGGCTCATAGTTATGGGCCTACTCTCTTCAGGCACTATCCCTTGAGCGAGGGCTGGTGCATTGCTTTCTACGTGATCTGCTACAGCTCGGTCGGGATCAATTACTATATGAAAAACACAGTTTAATATCGTCAGGAGTCGTCACACTATCACAATTTACGCATGGCATGTATAGTTAGACACAGACACATGCTATGTAGTCCAAGAACTGACTAAACCGTTACTCTGATACCACTAAATGAAACACCCCTTACCCGTATCCGAGACTGGGACAAGGTACGACGTATTATCGGACTTAAACAGAAACAAACATGTAAAACCAGGCCATAAATTTCCATCCAATCGAAAACCCTTTAAAACAAGTTAAAATGTCCTTATTATTGACGTACGAGGCTGAAAACATACCTTATTGGCGGTCCGGGACTAAACCGAGAACTTAAGGAAATTCTAAGAAAATTTTTAGGTTAAAGCCTCACATGCCTGTGTGAAGACGTTGCACACACCCGTGTCCTTGGGGACACGCCCATGTTCCACACCCATGTTGAATTTTTGGATTTATTGTCCATTTCGAACCTACAGGGGTTTCCACACAACCGAACACACGCCCGTGCCCTTCGACCGTGTCCCTCACACGGCCTAACACAAGCTCGTGTGGTAGCTCGTGAGATTTTAGCGAGCATTCTGTTTATGACATCATCATAAAATTTGAGGCATACAGCCAAGCACATGCCCGTGGCCATAGGCCATACCCTCAACACGGTTGAGACACATGGCCGTGTCTCTACCCGTGTGTTTACTACCATGCAAGTTAACCTGAAATTCAAGGTGCAGGGGACTCACGGCTAAATGACGCCCCCGTAGGGCTGTCCCTGTGTCACACACGGTCCTGTATTGACCACTTGGAGATTGTTCTCCAAGCCATTGATCACTCTTAAAAAATTATACACTCCCATATGTTCATTAGCAAACTTCATGATTTATTTTGGACACTTAAACATAGAATGTTATAATGTCACTATGAACCTCTTTATACTAATCCATTAGTACACACACAACCTTATCTTTCAGTCATTCCACACCAATTTCATGGTTTACCATATTCCTGATTATTAAACCATTAAGAGTGTTAAATCATGCACCCATATGGAAGTAAATAAATAGTCATCCACCAAACAATGCACATTATCAACACACACATATCTTAGCATGCATGCAATGATCAACTTAGGGATACATCCCAATCATTAATATGGGCCAAATCACATGGCCATATACAAAAGAATTAATGCCTTAATGAGCCATTACAGTTGGTTACTTTAACATGACACATATACACAAAATAGACAAATTTCCTATACTTGCCATGACCAAAATAGTTAAACCCTTTTATACCCAAATTTCTTAAAGATAGTGTGATCCGAGCTCCGATGTCCCCCAAGAAGGGAAAAGAGAGGAGGGTAAGCTATAAAGCTTAGTAAGTACACATACATATAATCTACATTTTGCAACTATGGATTTTCTAAGCATAATTGCTTATCTATTGTGATACTTTTCATTATGTCATACATATACTTACTTTCCCTATTCATATGCACATGCTTATCCAAATACATATCTTTTCATATACTAAGTCCTCATAGGGTTTTAGTACATACCTGTGCCATCTTATACACACATGGCCTACTTAAATTTTACCTTCGTAATTTATATTATGTTACCTGTTGAACACTTGGGATATGATTTGAACAGACGGAAGGAATGCACCGAAGTGCCTGAACGTAGCCTTGGCTACCTGACAGAAAGTGCACTGAAGTGCCTCATATCACAGAATCACATGCCGCTCTCAACGAGGCTACTCAAAGAGCTAAGAGAGTATCCGAACACAACTCAGGATACCTAGCACCCGGACCCTAGCATGTATCACATATTGAATGAGCTCATAACACACATTACTATCCTAGTGACATGTCACTTGTATCCTCAACTATTCCTAAGGTTCAAACGGGATTTTAGACTTCCAGACATTTACCGAACGTACTAGCATAATGGTTTCTTTCACATGGCCAACGTCTCATAATCATATGGCAAACCATCAAAACATGTTATATTGTCAACATATCCAAATAAGCATATTAAGCATACATATATTAGTAATTCATTTAATAACAATAATTAATGTATTTATTTGCATATGTACTTACCCTGGTACAAAATATTAGAAATCGAGCCTAAACCTCGTAAACCTTATTCTTTCCCCGATCAAGGCCCATATCTCGATTCTCTTGATCTATAATACCAAATTTAGCTCGTTTAATACATACATTGTTCAAAATGACCCAAAATTCATACTTGGGAAAAATTATTATTTTACCCCTATACTTTCAGATATTTGCAATTTAGTCCCTAGGCTTGTATAATGCAATGTATGGAATTTCTTGGTTACCCAAGCCTAACCGAACATTTTTCATGTTCATAACAGCCCATATTTTTCCTTCAATTCATATTTTCCTACCCTTTTCTACAACTTTTACAAAATAGTCCCTAAAGCTCTTTCCATGAAAAACTACTTAGTAAAAGTTGTTTACCATCCTTTAAACTCTCATATCCCTCCATAAATCATCAAAAAATAAACTTTTCATGCATGAGTAAATTTCTAAACATGATCCCTAGCATGAAATATGGATAGAAATAGAGAGAGCAAGTTACAGGGATTTCAAAAATACGAAGAACATTAAAAATAGGGCTTGGGAGCACTTACTATTGAGCTTGGAAAGCTTGAAAACCCTAGCTATGAAGAACCCTAATTTTCGGCAGCAACATGAGAAAATGAGTTGATTTTTTCTTATTTTCCCATTTTATTTCATTTATAAACCAAATGACCAAAATGCCCTTAAAGCCTTTCCCTCAATTTTTTTTAATACAAGCCCATTTTTGTCCAGAAACTTAGAAATTGGAAAAATTGCTCTTTAAGACCTCCTAATTAATAATCCAAAGCAATTTCATACAAATTGCTTCTAGAACAAAAATTTTGCAACTAATTCAATTTAGTCCCTGATTTCCAATTGGACAACTTATACTTAAAATTTCTTCATGAAACTTTAACACATGCATATATTCATATTCTAAACCTCTTAACAATCATAAAATAAATATTTTAACGTCTGATTTGTGGTCCCAAAACCACTATTCTTACTAAGCCCTATTTTGGGATGTTACACGTGTAGCTCACACAGCCTAAGCAATACAATGACAAGCCTGTGTCCTCTACCCATGTGCAATTAATTCTAAATGCACACCTACAGGGGGTTTCACACAGCCTGGCACACGCCCGTGTCCCTGGCCTTTGTCCTTCACACGGCCATGACACATCCGTGTCTTAGCCCATGTGCAAAAACATGGACATTCTATTTTTGACGTCAGGATCCCTAAAATGTTACACGGCCAAGGCACACGCCCGTGTGTAGGCCGTGTCCATCACACGGCTGTGTCTCTGCCCGTGTGTTTACTATCATGCATACTGACTTGAAATTTTTACGTGCAAGGAACACACGGTCTAACTACACACCCATAGGGCAGACCGTGCATCACACACGGCCTAGACATACATCCATGTGTCTACCCGTATGGACAATATAAGGATATTTACCAAGCCTATTTGCCACCCTTACTTACACAACCTATATAATAGCAACCACACCAATACAAGAATAATTTATTTAAACCAATCAGCCACAATATACTACATATCAATTAAGCAATTACTTATTCATGAGAGTAACTTCATTTGCATATATCAAAATGAATATTTTCCATCATTCAAGGCTTAATACGAAATGAAGGGTTTCCAACCCAAGCCAACACATTTGGCTAGTTCTCAATGACACAAAAATAGTAAAGTCTAAGCCCTATACATGCCATATTCAAAAATATAAATCAAACTATACTAAATGCTTCAATTGATAGTGTGATTGATATCTCTGACTTCCTTTAGTCTTTAAGCTAGATAGGCGGTACTATAAGAAAATGAAAAAGGAGAGGGAGTAAGCATAAAGCTTAGTAAGTTGCACATAAATAAATATTCATCATAACTTTACCATTCATCAACAAGTATCATAATACACAAGTGGCATAAGCAAAACTTACTCATCAATATTCAATACACCTCATATAGTATATATTGAGCTCACATTTCATACATAACATATAGGTACCTGTACCACTCACAACACGGTTATACTTTCCTTGTTAACTTGAAATTATACTTTCACCGTTGAACCATTTGGAACATTATCGGATATTCATTTAGCATCAAACATGGGGTCAGGTGCCGATGCCATGTCCCAGACATGGTCTTACACAAGTTCTAGTATATCTGTACCGATGCCATGTCCCATTCATGGTCTTACACTGACACATCTCGTAGCCAACGCATGTCCCAGACATGTCTTACACTGGCTTACGTCTCTAGGCCGAAGCATATCCCAGACATGTCTTACACTAGCACTCGTATTAATGCCGATGCCATGTCCCAAACATGGTCTTACACTGGCTCTCATAATGTGGCCGATGCATGTCCCAGACATGTCTTACACTAGCTCACACAAGTGACCCAAACTTCATGACATGAATATCCAATTTATTTCCTAAGGTTCAATCGGGAATTCTACTATCTCTATTCTCATCACATTTTCTCATTTCCACAATCAACCAATTTATGCTATAATAATTTCAATACAAATAAAATATATATGTTATTAATGTAGTTGTACTATTTACATGCAACTTACCTCGGATTACAAAATATGGCGACTAGTCGACTTAGTCGATTTGCTTGGCATTCCCCCAGTCTAGATTTGGATTTGGTATTTATTGATCTATAATAGCAAAATGCACTTATTTAGATACTAAATAAAATTATACAATCAAAATCTCACTTCTTCGGTGAAATGACCATTTTTCCCCTAGACTTTGACAAAATGACCATTTTACCCCTAGGTTCAAAAATCAATTTTTATTGAATTTCTTAGCATATTAAGCTTAGCCGAACCCTTTTTACTCTTATAGAAACTCCAAATTCCCACTATTTCACATGTTTAACATCTATTTTACAACTTATGCAAAATGGTCCTTTTAGGTGTTTTCATGAAAAATCCTTTCACAAAAGTTGTTTATCACCCAACTAAGCTTCATATTCTTCCATAAAATTTTATAAAAAAATCCTAAATGCTCTCATGGAAAGCCAACCATTTTGCAAAATAGTCCCCACATTTGAAAGCTTATCTATAAGGGTTCTAAAAATACAAAAATCATCAACAAAGGGTATGGAAATCACTTACTTATGAGAGGAATAAGTTGCTAAAATTTTTGAAGTTCAAAACCCTTAATAATGGCTGAAAAATCGGTGGAAAAGATGAGAGAATGAAAGAAAAAGATGATAGTTAGGCTTAGGTATTATTATATTACACCTTATGTCATCAAAATTACCTAATGTTGACTTTTCAACATTTTATCTCCATGGCCGGCCAAGCTATCACAATATGGTATAATTTCCCTTTAAAGACCCCAAATATTTATTCTCTAGCTATTTGACACCTTTAGCTATCAATTTAGGACTTTTGCATTTTATGCAATTTAGTTCTTTTTCGCAATTGGGCTCGCAAACGTTAAAATTACTTCACCAAATTTTTCATGCACTATAAAAAACATGCTATAACATCTAAATAATTATAAAATAATTTATTCAACTCCAGATTTGTGGTCCCGAGACCACTATTCTGACTAGCCCCAAATTCGGGCTGTTACAGCCATTTATTGATTTGGCGTACTTCATCGCGCTATCTTTCTGCCATCAGACTGAACGCCATAAGAAGGGCCCCATCTGTCTCGGCACTAACCCTCGTCGGCGAGATGTGTAACAGTCTGATTTAGACCCAAATCAGAATGGTGCTTTTGGGACCACGAATCTGAGTTAGAAAAATATTTTTAAAATTTATTTTTGTGTTTATAATGTGTGAATTTGTGTGTGCTAAATTTTCGTTTTAAAATTTATCATTTGGATGCCTGATTTAACAAAAAGGGTTTAATCGCGTAAAATGAAATTTTGATGGTTTAATGGAAAATGGCCAAATTGAATATGTCTTTTTAATATGGAGTATTTAAGTGGAAATTTGACCATATTTAATTAGATGGATGGTAGTGTCCATGTTTTATAATGGTTAAATATTTGTTTATAAAGGTTATTTAGGTAATTTAATAAAACATTATAAGTTATAATATAATAAAACATAAAAAGAAAACATGCATTGTTCATATTATTTGATCGAAACTAGTAAAAGAAAAGAAAAAAAAAGAAAGCATATGATATTCGGCCATTTTTTATCCAAATTCAAGGTTAGTTTGGTTTCGGTTTTTGATAATTTCTACATTTTTGAGATCATTGCTTCGAGTACTATCCGACCCATGCTAGAATTTCTGATTTTGATGAATGTTTTGAGTTATGCCATTGATGAATATTTGTGTTTTGTGATGTCTGATGATGAAATATTAAAGATATGTTTTAGATTAATATGTTTTGTATTGGAGTTTTTGATGATTTTGAGTAATTAGGACTAAATTGTAAAAATAATAAATTGAGGGACTAAAATGTGAAATAAATGAAATATATGGACTAGTATGAGTATAAGGAAGATTCGGCCTAACTATGTTGTTGTGAGATTGTGCATATTTTGTGTTTTATGCAATACGGACTAAATTGTGAAAATGTGAAATATTAGGGGTAAAAGTGTAATTTGCCCATTTGTGTGTTTTTGGATGAATTTGGTTGTATATTTGATTTAATAATTTTAATTTATATTAATTTAGATCAAGAAAAGAGAAAATCAAATTTAGATCGGGGGAAAAATAAAGTTGTCGACTAGCCGATCCGTACTAGTTTTTCATCATCCGAGGTAAGTCTTTAAGCAATTAAAAATCATAAATTTTGGATGTAACTTAGTTTAATATGTTGTTTTAAAATATCTGAAAGTTTTGATTTATGAATTGCTTATGAGACAATGTTATAATAGTGATATTCAAGCTTTGAGCCTAGCAAGCCTTGTGCTGGTGAATTTAATTGGGCTTATGCCTAGCAGGCTTATTGTCGGTGTATAAAAATCAGACTTTGAGTCTAGCAGGCCTTGTGTCAGTGTGAAATACAGGCTTAGGCCTAGCAGGCTTTATGCCAGTGAAATATTATAAGATTATGCTTAAAAGACTTTATGCTGATGTGGAAATTGAATACGTTAAATGAGCTAAAATGACCAGGTATGAGCTTAGCTTATTACTTAATTGAAACAAGTTAAGTAAGCTTCTTGATATCTATTATAAGATATGTAAGATATAAGTGAAGAATATGAGTAGATATGAGAAGTATGTTCTGGCTATGTATATAAATATATATATGAAGTTGAGTTTTGATTCATGAGTATATATATTTGAATGTAAGCATACTTGGTATAATGTCATTTTGGGAATGAAAAGTTGAATGATATTATGCTAAATGTGATACATTAGCATTCGGCCAATGTAACTTATTTGTGTAAAAGTATAAGTTATAAATAAATGAGATGATATGTTTGAGATTAAGTATAACAATAATGTTATAATTTGGCTTGTTTTAAATGCTTTGATTATTCTTTTGAATGGTTAAATTTGCTTATGACTTACTAAGCTAAATTAGCTTACTTTGTGTATTTATGTTTACCTCTGTTTTATAGATTTTAGATTCAAGTTACAAGCTCAAGGATCGTCAGCAAAGTCTAACACACTACCAATCGCCTTCGGTATTTTATAAATTGAATTTTTAAACTTATGGCATGTATAGGCTGGAACATGTTTTGAAACGATGAGCTTTGGTTTTGTATAAAGCCATGTGAAAATGGCTTGGTATTTATGCTTAGTCTTGGTTTTATATGTGCTTAGTTATTATGTTTAATGAGCTATGCATGAATGTGGTAAAAATTCATTTCAGTTAAAGTGTTAAGCACTATGGATGGATGATGTTTTCGGTAATTGTTTTATGCCTTGAAAATGGCTTATTTATTAGGTTTAAATTAGGTATTGGTTGGATTATAGTTAAAGTTTATTTGGTTATCATATTGTATATCATGGTTGAACATAATTTCTGTTATATGAAAGTCTTAAGGATTGGTTGTTGATTTCAAATGTGGCATGAAGAAATTGGTTATGTTATATGATTATAAATACATATAAATATTTAATCTTTATTTGAGCTTATATTGAAAGTGTATTTGAGTATATGATGCATGTCAAAATGTTTTGTATTTCTGCTATACGTTTTTATTGAGTGTTAAATAAGTTAAAGTAGGCCATGTGATTGTTAAGTAAAAACTGAGAAACATACATGATACCATTTGGTGTACCTTTATCATATATACTAAGACAATGATTTATGTTAGCCGAATGAACTAGAAACTAGAATGTGTTTGTTTTTAATTGGAAGCTCATTATATTTGGTGTTAATATGCAAAATATACAAGTTTCGTATAGATTAATATGTTGGTGTCGCATATATACGAAACAAAGGGTTGATAATGTATATTTTATTTCAAATAGTGTATAATTTATGCATGTGCAGGACTTTTATAAAAATTGGTCTAATATTCAACAATGAAATTATTGATGTGTTATATGTTCTATATATGTATAAATGATGGGTTATGTGTAATTTATATCATGCTATGAATGGCATATAATATGAGTTTCGTTAATTGATTTAGTTATAATAATTGATGTGATTAAAATTTTGAACTATATTATGTTATGCATATCAGTGTGAATTGTAATATGTTCGGTAATGCCTCATAACCTGAATCCGGTGACAGATACGGGTTAGGGGTGTTACAAGATGTCTCCTCAGGGCATCTCGAGCATGATCCACATGAGGATGATCGAGCGGCGACATGGAGTGGACCCCCCAGTATAAATTATTTCAATCTGACATTCAGCATGACCCAGAGGACTTCATTAATGATGTTCCTACCTATCACGAGGACCCACCTCTGTCACCACCGTCGAGTCACCGCCCTACTCATTCTGCTGCTACTCTTGCGGACCTCTCTGAGTGATTTACTTTTTCAAGCAGCAATGTTTTCAGAGGTTTGACAGCATCAATGTGACTTTACAGTAGATATGTTAGCACCTCTATATTTCATCTTCAGCACTGACGACTCACGATGCTGACTTCTCTAATGATGAGGACCATTTAGTCCATTTATCTTTATGTTTATTTTTATATTTATATTTATTTTTATATTTTTATGTTTATTTTGTCTTTATATTTTGAACTCTATTTTAATTATTATGGTTGTTTCTAATCGAGAAACCTTTTTAATCTTCTTTAGAATTGTGTTTATCTTATTATTAGTTGCTTAGAATTTTGCACTACCTCTACATTTATTTACAAATCCGTTTTTCACTATTTTGGGAATTTGATCCAACAGTCAGGGCAGCTTCAATTCTCTCCCTCTCTTATGATATTCTGGTTCTATTATGATTACATTTGGTTGTACATTGAGGACAATGTACATCTTAAGTGTGGGGAGGTTATTTATATGATTATTTGGAAATCCCTGAATTATGCCTTGTGTTTTTAAGTACTTTTCTCATATCATTATTAAAATGAACTTTTCCTCGATGTATAATTCTTATTGATATGTTTTAGATTAAATTCATAGGTATTTGTGCATTGATGGTTTAAACTTTAAGACACTAGAGAATCAAGCATGATATGTCTATTTTCAGAATTAAAATTTTTTTAGGCTGTTTCCCTAAATTGAGGTATTACCTTGAAGTTTGAAATTTGCAAGATTGACATCAAAAGCCAAAATTTTTTGTGAGATTTTGAGCCTTTAAAGCATACATTTTTCTTGCTCACTTTATTATTGGTTATAAGTGTGTCAATACTGACTGGTTATTCTAGAACTTGCTTCAATTATACATGTCGAGACCACACCTTTGATTTGATATACTGAGATGACAAAGGCACCTAGGTTTTAACCCACTTATCCCATAAAAAGCCTACCTTCATAATTAACACTTAGTGAACCCCTTTGAGCCTAACGAACCATTTCTTGATTTACCCATTAATATTAACCCAAAACTCATTTTTGATTCACTGAGAATTGTTCCCATCTTATTGACTCCTTTTTTTCCGAGATTTGATTTGGTTAGTTGCCTAACTATGTTATTTTGTTCCAATTATTAATTTTTCTCTTACTATCTATTTTGTTCTTGTTCTTAAAAAAAATACATTTATGTTGATTATTATTAGTTCCTTGTTTTGAGCTTAAGTAGTTAATTTCATATTTCAAGCTCGTGTTATTCTTTAATAATTTTGATTGATGTAATTATTTAGTATTAGTTTATTTTTCTACTTAGGTAATTTATCAATTCGATCTCGATTCTAACCTTCTTTTTCAATCTTTATCCACACCTTTTAACCCGAGCCCCATTACAACCCTTTAAAGACCTTTTGATTTGTGTATCATCTCATTTATAGTGGTGGAGATTTGATTTTCATACAAGGGTAATAATTTTTCATGTTTGACTCATGAGTGCTTAATTTTTGAACTTTAAACACTTTGGGTGATTTGAGTGAATCTTTAGTGAGGATGTCAATTATTGTTGATTTTTGAATTAAAGGTAATTATTTGGATAAGGGGAAATACCTATGTTTTCATGCTTTAAAAAAAATGTTAAACTTTGATTGCTTGTGCATTTAGTGCTATTTTAGTTGAATTATCAATGTATGATTATTTGTGAATTATGATAAAACATTATTAATGAGAATTATGAGTTGAAAAAGTTTACTCTTAATTGTGAGTTGAGGATTTTGCTTAAGGACAAGCAAAAACTTAAGTGTGGGGATATTTGATAAACCATAATTTCATGTTTTATACTTAGGAGAGCATAGAGGAACAAAAGGAGCGGAAAACAGGCCAAAAACAGACAAAACGGGCTGATTTAAAGATCCACATGGCCAAGACCATTTCTACACAACTTGAGCACACGCTCGTGTAATTCACATAGGCTAGCTTCACGCCCATGTGACAGCCCGTGCCGATATCACTCCCTATTTCTCAAGTACACTGAAAAAGCCAAATTTTAGGGTTTCTGAGCATTCTAAAGTCTATATAAACACACTAGAAGTAGACCTAAAGGAGGCACACAAAGGAGAAAGTAGAATTTACTAGAAGAATGCCAAAAGGATTCAACTCGAAAGTAGGATCTCCTTCAAGACTGAAGATCTCCCTTCAATTTCTCTCGAAGTTTTTGGGCTTCTTTATGTTTTGTTATTTTCCTATTTTTGAGATGTCTTTCCCCAAAAGTATGAACTAAACTCCCTAAATACCTAGGGAGGATGAAACCTATGATGGATCTTATTATTTAATTATCTGAATTACACGATAAATACTTGTTCTTGTTCTTAATTATATGTTTTTAATTCTTGCTTTAATGTTTTCAGGATATTAATTCAAGTTTGATGTGCTTATTTAGTGGAGCAAAAGTTCCTGATTGAGAGTAGATCTAGCATAATTAAGCGGAGTTGATTGCAATCCTAGAAATAGGATGACATAAATCTGCCGGATTAGAGTCAAATCTAATAGGGAATCCATAAATCGAGTTAATACGACAATAGGGGTTTTAATTAGAAAGAGATTTCAATTAATCAACCTAAAGTCAATTGTTCTTAATCTCAAAAGAGATATTAACATAATTTAAGATTTCTACGGATCAAGAAAAGTGAATAAATCGTTTGATTCAGGGTCAGAATAATAAGTTAAGTCTAGGTGGATTCTTCCTTCGATATTGTCTTTATCATTGGTTTATTCGATTATTTCCTTCACTCTTTGTCATGTTCATTAGTTAATTAGTTTAGTTAATTTTAGATTAAAACAAATCCCTTTTATTTTAGGCTAAATAATAAAAAGATAGTTAATACTAGTACTTTTAGTCCTTGTGGATATGATATTCTGGACTCACCATAGCTATACTACCATTTGGTAGGTGTGCTTGCCTTTGTCGTGATTGTAGTCTAGTTTAGTGAACCATAATACGATCATTAAAGACCCTATTCATCAAATCATAAATGCTGCAAGGGCATTAGTCAAACCAAATGGTACTACTAGAAATTCATAATGACCATATTGGGTTCTGAAAGTAGTTTTCTGTACATTTGGCTCTTTAACTCCCAACTGGTAATATCCAGACTTCAAATCAATTTTTGAAAACACTATAACTCATTTTAATTGATCAAACAAATCATTAACATGAGGTAACGTATATTTATTTCTTAATGGCGACTCGATTCAAGTGTCGATAATCTATACACAATTTCATCGACCCATCTTTCTTCTTTACAAATAGAATCAAAGCACTACAATGTGATACACTCAGTTGGATAGTCGTCTACCTCTTTGTGAGATTGCTTCAGGCTTGCTTGTCTGATTGCCCAAATCATTTTGTTGTTTTGGACAGCTACAAAGGAAATGATCAGTAGATCCACAATGGAAACAAGCTCTTAACTTTGATCGACATTCCCCAAAATGCCTCTTGCCATAATAATCACAAATAGGGACAGCTCTCTCGGCATTCCTCACACTTCCAACACTAGCAGCTAGAGAATTAACAGACCTAAAATTGCTTTGCTTCAATTGATCAATTTTTATCACCTCTAAATTTCTTCGATGGAAACGTTTGAGCTAGCTTAAGTGACCCTCTTTTTTTAAATTCTTGATATCTATTATCGGATTGCCTTTTTACTTTTGAAAATTTCTTTGATATTTTGACCTCGTTCCAAAATTTCTACAAATTCACATAACTTTAACGTTGCTATAGACATTCGTATATCATCATTCAAGCCATCTTCAAATGTAATACACATTTCTTCTTCATTTGGCACTATGTTACAATCATACTTGCTTAACTGCACAAATTCCCATTCATACTCAGTAATCGATCGATTTCCTTGTTTTAGTTCAAGGAATTCTTTCTTTTTCTTATCAAGAAACAACCGATTAACATATTTTTTCTAAATTCAGCTTGAAAGGAGTCCTAATTGAAATGATCACTGGATGTCATTGTGCTCAAAGTACCCCACCACGAATATACTCTATCTTTCAGTAATGAAATAACATATCTTAAGAAATCTTGAAGAGTGCACATCAATTTTGCAAAAACCCTCTTCGTATTCACAAACTAGTACTCAGCTTTTGTAAGATTATCGTCAACTTTGCCTCTAAATTCTTCAGCTCCACATTAACAAACATTGTCCACAAACAATCAAGTAGCTGTCACAGTTACAAAATTTTGAGGACACATAAGTGCCAAATGAGGCACAATAAGGGGTGGAAGCTATGGAGTTACAAGATTTGTTTGCTTAAATTCATTGAACCATTGGTTCATCATACCAAAAAACACATTTCTCATCTCATCACCAAAGGACTATGGAATTGATGCACTATTACTTGCTTCAAGATTCGAAGCTTGGATATTACTTTCAATTTTGTTAACTATGGCCCAATTTGACTCATCCGACATCTTGAATCTATAAGAAAATACAATATTAGAGCAGATCAAAAGCATTACACTATCACAAGGTATATGTGGTATGTATATACTAGACTCTGTACATGCTACGTTAGTTCTAGAATCGATTAAATCGTAGCTTTGATAGCACTAAATGTAACACTTATATCCCGTCTCCGTTGTCGAATTAAAGATTAGAGTGTTACAGAACCAAACAAAACAATTTAACTTAATTAAAAACAAGTATTCAATTAATTTATAAACATATATCATTTCATAGAATAAATATTTACATGGGCCTTAATTCGGGTTTACAGGGCCCTAAAATCAGTTTGAAAGCAATTGAGGATCAAAATGAATCAAAACATAAATTTTAAGCAAAACTTGAAAATTTGGTAAATAGGTGTCACATGGCTGTGTGACTAGGCCGTATAACACAACTCAAACTGTTTCCCAACTCGTGTTAAGGACTGTGTAACTCACTGACTTGGTCACACGGTCGTGTCGTAGGTCGTGTCACTCACTAACTTAATACACACGGCTGTATCTTAGCCCTTGTCTCAGACCGTATGGAACCTGCTGTATTGACCTGATAGTTAGGGTGTCAAAAAATGAAGTTCGGGACTCTGTTCCTATAAATTGAACTTGTAAGTATTTATAATAAATATTTACGAAGTTATTTGTGTAGTTAACTAGATTTCGGTTAAGTGAATTTGCATGAATTAAGAATTATTATTGTATAAGGACTAAATCATGTATGGGGTAAAAGTTGAATTATAGATTAAAAATTATTGAGGAACTAAAGTAGCAAATATACATTTGCTTTATTTAGTGGACGACATTAATGATATGTATAACATATATGTAAACTTATTATATATTATAATAGTTAATAAATTAAAAGTTAAAAGTATGTATATATGTATTATATAATATTAAAGTATAATAAATGAAAAGAAAGTGAAATTGGACAAAAGAAAGCATGCAATTCGAATAGAAAATAAAAGAAAGAAGAAAGAAGAGATGACGTAGGCTAAGGGTTTAAGCTCAATTGGTTAGTGCAATTTAGTCCATTTTCTTGTAATTTTTATATTTTTGGAATCCCGGTACTTAGGGCTAGCCGACTTGTGTTGTAATTTTTAGTATTACTTAGAATTTTGGATGTTAATATTGTTGAATCACGGTTTGTGTTTCTATAATTCGAACCTAATTATTAATTATTGTATTTTTTTATTGCACATGGTAAGTAGTTAAGGTGAGTATTTTGGCACTTTGATAATGAATTGAAATTATAATTGATTGAAATTGATTGAATTGGTATATATATTATGAATGTACTGATTGCATGAATTTGAAATGAGTATATATTTAAATCTGATAATGTGCAGATATGAGATTTGGATATTGTATGTATTTGTAAATGAATTGAAGCCCTATTAACTATTTTAGGCTAAGTCGAATATAGATGGCATGACATAGGATAGGAAGAGTTCAGGGATTACTTCGACCTCGAGTTGATGAGGCATTAGGTGCCAATTTGCTTCGATTTAACTGATGAGACACTGGGTGTCAATGTATATAGCGCTGGGAATAGTTATTACTTCACATTTATCCGATAAGGCACTAAGTGCCAAACTAGTGTGTGTTGGTTGGATCCATGTATTTGCCTGAGTCCAAGTCGTGTTAATAGGGGTAAATAAATAAAAAAGTTCTATAATTGATTTTGAAATGGCATGATATGTGAAATGGAAATGAGATAGTGGATTGGAAATAAAATGTGAAATATGTTGTGAACAAATGGAATATATGAGTTATGTACTCATGAATTGAATATGGAATGGATAATGTCATTGTTTAAATGAAATGTGGATTGATATATGAAAAGCTATTTATATAGCAAGTGATGTGAATTAAGATATTCGTTAAACAAATCAAATATGATAGTATGTGAAAATTGAGTATAGTAATATCGTAATATGCATGAACTTGAAATGATGGTATATGGTAACGGTAAGGTTAGATGTGACACCCCTAATTTGACCCTAGTCGGGAAGTGGTTTCGGGACCACTAAACCGAGTCATAAAAATAATTAACCGTCATAATTGATGCTCATTATATGTACATGTGCATGTGTGAAAATTTCATGTTTGAATTTTGTTAATTGTAAGTGAATTTTATCAAATAGGACTTATGTGAGAAAATTTAGAAATGTGCTAGGCAAATGCAAAGTGGCCTATTAATGCATATTGTGAAAATGATGGGTTTGCATGTCAATTTACCGAAATTAAGGCATAGTGGCCGGCCATGCTATGAGTGGAAACATGTCACAAACATGTTTTGTTAGTGATGGATGTTAGGAACAATAAAATAAGGAGTATGGGATACAAAATATATGCCTTTTATATTAATAAATTAAATGTTAAATGAATAAATAAAAAGGGGCTTATGTGAAAAATCTTGAAAATGTCATAGGTTAATTGGTAGTGGCTAAAAATTGCATGGTTTGAAGCATGAGGGACTTGCATGTCAAACATTCCTTTTTCTTGGTAGTGGACGGCAAGGATGGGCATGAATGACACATTTTGGCATTTTGTATGTTATATTTTAGTTAAATAATATCAAATAGTTTTATAATAAATCAAGCTATTATATGTCATAAGTTATAAGAGGAATTAAATAATTAAAAGCGTGAGAAAAAAAAAAGTTGGGTCTTTTCTTCTTCTCCATTGCCGTGAGTAGAAAAGAGAAAGAAGGGAAAAAAGGCTCAAGACACATTTGGCCATTAGCATAGATTGATTCTAAGGTATGAGTTTATGTCATTTTTTTTGTTGAAAACTTGTGAAATTGAGTTTGTATCTTAGTTCTATCTTAAACCATGAGTTATTCTCTTAGATTTTTTTATGGAAGCATGTACGGTTTTGTATAGAAAATCCTATGTTTGAAATTTGTTGTTAGAAAAGGGATTAAGAGTACTTAATAGACTCCATGAGGTTAAATTTCACATGAATAGGAAATTGTGAACTTAATTTATGAGCTAGATGCAATCCCTTATAAACCCCACGTTGAATTTCGATTTTGGTCAAAGAACGTGTATTCGGCCAAGTTCTTGATGAGTTAAATTTGATTGCTTGAAGCTTTAATTTGTAATTTGTCATTAGGTGAGTTTTAAACTTGTCAAAGTTGATAAATTGGGGGTTTAAATGGCCTGTTTATATTGTTAAGTTGGTTATGGTGATTTCATCAAATGATGATTATTAATGATTTTGATAAATTGACCAAAGTGTAATGATAAGTGTGAATTATATTTGACACGTTGCTCATGATTTTGTTGATTCGGTTATGTCATGTATTTAATGGTGGTGGTATAATGTTTGTGCATTATATGCTAAAATGACTTTAGGCTAAAGGGGTAATGTATTAGTAAATTCGGCAATTGAGGCTAATTTATAGAATTTTTTTTTAGAGAAATTTATTATGTGTTATTTGAATGCCGAATATACTCCCAAATTGATGACATGAATTGTTTGTAATTTTGAGAAGTGGTAAGGTGAATATGCCAATTGATATTTCTTTAAAAATATTAGTATAGCATTCGCCATAGGTAAAATGTCATAAGGATGGAATTTATGCTATTTGTTGGTAGCCTAAATCCATAAAGGAGCATTCGATTTTGGTCTAAAGGATAGTGAATTGTTGTTGAATGGCCTCAAATGAAATGTGTATGTTATAAAATGAGTATTTGGGCAGGCTAATTGATTGAAAAGTGTTTGAAGCATGTTTGGGTGGAACCTAATTGAGTCTTTGTGACTGTTTTAATTGTAGTAATCGGCTAAAGTGGTTATTGTGTAACTATTTATATATTTTTATTATGATAGCCGAATGTAACATAAATGAGGATGTGAATAAATTGTAGTTTCAGAGGTTGTTAATGAAGACATGAGTGTGGAAGCATTCGGTCAAAGAAGAATGGTTGTATGAAAGTAAGATTATAAATGTAGTAGTGCCTTGTAAAGTGCGTAAATTACATGACTTTGATAAGTGTTGCTTGTGTTTTGAGACTTATCAATGTTTTTTTAAATGTGCCGAATGTGATTTTTGTTGAATAATAGAGATGTGATAAGTTGAATTTGTTTAATTAAGCTCAAGGACAAAAAGGGGCACAAATTTCGGATAAGGGAAAGAGGAAGTAGCTGAATAGTCGATTCGTGATAATTCGATAACATCCGAGGTAAGTTTTAAGGGATTAAACGTTGAGTAAATTCAATTATAATAGGACATGATGAGTTGATTTAATAAGATATGATGTGGCCATGATATGTTCTAAGCTCAAATGGTAAGTTCTTAAGTGTTTGAGCTTGGGAATTTAAGGGTAATTTGAAATAGTCTGCTTAGGACAGCAGCAGTAACGTGACTTTAGAAAATCACCATAAATTTATGGATTTGAATTAGAGGCTGAATGATACATGAAATTAAAGCTTAATGAGTCTAGTTTCTTATAAAAGAAACCGTGTAAGCCAAGGGATTTCCGATAATGAGATACTTAAAGTTGTGTGAGACAGCGCAGAATGACACTGTAATCCTCTGTTCTGTTTTTAGAAAATCATTATAAATTGTACAAAAATGGTTATAAGATGAAATTTATATGCTTAGAATCCTTAATGAGTATAGTTTCAAATGAAATCAAATACAACACATTTTGAATTCTGTAAAATGAGAAATTTGATTCGTAGTGAAGAGTGGTCAGATTAGTCAAACAGTGAAACAGGGGAAAATTTAAGAAAAATCTGGTATTGATTGGCCAAACCTAAAATTCTGGAAATTTTATGGATGGAAGATTTACGAGTCTATATTCAGGAAAAATTAACGGCAAGTGATTTGGAGTTTTGTAGCTCCGGTTATAAATAATTTAGTGACCATTGCTCAGGAAAACAGCTCGTAGTGAATATGTGATTTTGTTGTAAACATGGATAAAACTTGTTTTAGTTGCTCATAAGCTATTGATTAAACCCATACTTGAATTCTAAATCGTGATATTGTAAGCTTATGAGTATTCGAATATGAAATGATAGTATGGCGTAAAATTGAATTATTCATTGGAAAGTGATGGATGTAGATTCGGCCAAGACCAAGTCTGTACATGATAGTATAGGTGGTATGTGAAGTATATTTGAATAAATGTGAAAGTGTATATATATGTGATAAGGCCTAATGGCCGATGTGATGAATGTGAAAGTGTATATATGTGATAAGGCCTAATGGCCGATGTGATGAATGTGAAAGCGTATATATGTGACAGGGCCGAGTGGCCAACATGATGGATGTGAAAGTGTATAAATGTGATAAGTCCCGAAGGGCGTTTGTGTCAGTACTATATCCGGGTTAAAACCCCGCAGGCTTTATGCAAGAATATTATCACTGATTAATGTCCGTAAGCTTCGTGCTCGTACTATATCCGAGCTCTAAAGACCCGACGACTACGTGTGGGGATTTTGTCCGGGTAAGACTTCGTAATAAGAATTGCTTATAAATATATTCAATGCGAAAGGTTAAACAGGTATGTACTCCAAGTTTATATGTGAGCTTGATTTGCACTAAATCATAAGGTAGTTATGTGATGCATACGATATATCTATGTCACATGAGCTCACTTTTATGTGAAAGTTTATCTGCCTATTGTATATGATGAGATGTGCATATTCGGTAAAGGGATGGTATGCCCGAAGGAAGAGTGAAATAAAAAAATACGAACAACTATGTTATAATTTGATTGTTATCTGTTGACACTGCTTAAAACTTACTAAGCATTGTAATGCTTACTCCGTTTACTCTGTTTCCTCTGTTTTATAGATCTCATTTGGAAGCTACAGGCTCGGGGATCATCAGCAACTAGTCACACTATCACTATCCATTGTTTGGTACCGCTACGCTTTGGATTATCTTATGGCATGTATAGAATAGACTAGTGGCGGAAGAATATTTTTGGTTAATGTATATAAGCCATGCGAAAATGGCATCTTTCGAATGTTTACTTAGGGAAGTTTAAATTTTATCCCAGGCTGTGCTTAGTACTTATTTAAATGAATGATCTTTATTTCAAGAAAAAGTTCAAAATTTTACTGTTCTGACATGAGTTACAAGTCCGGTAATGCCCCTTACCTATTCCGGCGATGATTACGGGATAGGGGTGTTACATTTTATTGGTATCAGAGCTACGGTTTAGTCGATTCTAGGACTAACGTAGCACGCGTGAGTCTATTTATACATGCCATAAAGTGATAAAATGATAGTGTGATGATTTTTGGCTATTAAAATGTGTTTGCTGTATTGTAATGAATCTTGATCCCGATCGAGCTGTAGCAAGCTTCTGACTATGAGAATTTGCGATATAACTTCATTTAGATATGCCTAAATTATTAAGTTGATCAGGTACGTATCATGTACTCATATTTGAATTTCGATTTGGATTGAATTATAAGGGTATAAGTGATGCAATTTTGAATGAGTGTTATGACTATAAATGTGATTTTTGTATGTGGCTATGGAATTGGAAGTTGAATGGTCGATAAGCATGTTGTGTTTGTATTCAAGTAATGTAAATGATATACTAATGTGTATTGCTATATGTGTATATGTATGTAGAGACGAAATTGTCGAATGTAAAAAGGCAGTGAAGCGTATAGAGTGGTTGGTTTTCAGCACTAAGTGTGCGGGCAATAAGTGTTCACGGTTGTGAGATTGGCACTAATTGTGCGGGCTTGAAATGCATGGCACTAAGTGTGCGAGTTTAAAGTACATGGCACTAAGTGTGCGTGGTTGATTATTAAGCACTATGTGTGTGAACCCACTATATATATATATTTTCTATCAATTATTTATATTAAGGGTGCGACCTTACCAAGTCGATTTCGGACAGCGGAAAGGGGTAAGTTCTTGAGTAATAGAGCTTAAATTATGATTTGATTAGATCATGTTTTAAGCAAATCAAAATCATGCTCTTTGTGTGTGGCTATTGAGCCAAAATTGCAAGAATGATAAGTGTCTTGTGTTTGAGTTTTGCTAATGAAAATGAATTACGAATGTGTCATGATTTATTATTAAATGTGCATGGTTATTCGAATGATGTCCGGGCTAAGTCCCGAAGGCTTTGTGCTAAGTGACCATATCCGGACTAAGACCTGAAGGCATTGGTGCGAGTTACTAAATCCGGGCTAAGTCCCGAAGAGCATTCATGCTAGCGATGTATTCGGGCTAAGTCCCGAAGAGCATTCATGCTAGTGATGTATCCGGGCTAAGTTTCGAAAAGCATTCGTGCTAGTGATATATCCGTGCTAAACCCCGAAGAGCATTCGTGCTGGTGTTATGTCCGGGCTAGGTCCCGAAGAGCAATCATGCTGGTGACGTGTATTCGGGCCTTCGTGCCTAGTAGGCTTCGTGCCGGTAATTTGAGCAAAGTTTAAGTATTCATTACTATACGAATTCAAATTTAAATGAGATGATATGTTTAAAAGTGTACATACATGATGTTTATAGACTTGGTTAAGTCATATCAATGTGTATTAACGAATGAATAAGAGCACTATGTATGTGAATAATTAGAGGCACTGTGTGTGTGTGCGAATTCCTTTAACCGAGCACTATGAGTGCGAGATCGGTCAGTGGGCACTAAGTGTGTGAAGTGGAATTCATGTAAGACCTCGTTTGGGACGAAGGCATTGATTTGAGATAGTGTGTAAGACCATGTCTGGGACATGGCATCGACTCGATATGTGAGAATATGTAAGACCATATCTAGGATATGGCATTGTAAGAGCTATATGTGCTATTGCTGAATGGACACTATTTTGTTAATCTTGTTCAAGAAATTATTTTGATTAAGTTTCGACATTCGAAAGTTTGAAAGAATTTTTGATGAATGTTGATAATTTTGGATATACGAGTTATGCGCTAGAATAAATCTCATGCCAGAGTATTATATTAGGCTTTATGCCTATTCGACTGTATACGGGTAACGTTAACTACGATTGAATGTGCTAAATGAGCTAAATGTTCAGGTACGTGGAAGTTGACTTTTCTTTTGGAAATGAGTTAAGTTGAATATTGAGATGTGATAAAGTTATAAAGGATATTTATTGGGATGTTTGAGTATATGTGCACTTTCGGTTAGGTTACAGCTTATTTATGAATGAAAACATGGGTTACAAATATGTGGGTTGATGATGTGAATTATACATATTAATATGTGCTTAATATGTGTTTGAGAAGCAATTGTGAATTAAATTAAGTGATTATTACTTATGAAATCAAGAAAATGAGATATATGTGCATACTTGTAGAACTGTTTATGTATTTGTTTTAAGATAAGAAAATGATTTTATAGATCGATGCGAAATCAATAATGAATTACAATTGCCATCGATGAGCTAATGTTTATATGAATATAATTCAATAAGAGGACGTTATCCTAAACTATGCATCGGTAGAAATTTTCGGGGACGAAAATCCCTAAAGGGGGGAAGAGTTGTGACACCCCTAATTTGACCCTAGTCGGGAAGTGGTTTCGGGACCACTAAACCGAGTCATAAAAATAATTAACCGTCATAATTGATGCTCATTATATGTACATGTGCATGTGTGAAAATTTCATGTTTGAATTTTGTTAATTGTAAGTGAATTTTATCAAATAGGACTTATGTGAGAAAATTTAGAAATGTGCTAGGCAAATGCAAAGTGGCCTATTAATGCATATTGTGAAAATGATGGGTTTGCATGTCAATTTACCGAAATTAAGGCATAGTGGCCGGCCATGCTATGAGTGGAAACATGTCACAAACATGTTTTGTTAGTGATGGATGTTAGGAACAATAAAATAAGGAGTATGGGATACAAAATATATGCCTTTTATATTAATAAATTAAATGTTAAATGAATAAATAAAAAGGGGCTTATGTGAAAAATCTTGAAAATGTCATAGGTTAATTGGTAGTGGCTAAAAATTGCATGGTTTGAAGCATGAGGGACTTGCATGTCAAACATTCCTTTTTCTTGGTAGTGGACGGCAAGGATGGGCATGAATGACACATTTTGGCATTTTGTATGTTATATTTTAGTTAAATAATATCAAATAGTTTTATAATAAATCAAGCTATTATATGTCATAAGTTATAAGAGGAATTAAATAATTAAAAGCGTGAGAAAAAAAAAGTTGGGTCTTTTCTTCTTCTCCATTGCCTGAGTAGAAAAGAGAAAGAAGGGAAAAAAGGCTCAAGACACATTTGGCCATTAGCATAGATTGATTCTAAGGTATGAGTTTATGTCATTTTTTTGTTGAAAACTTGTGAAATTGAGTTTGTATCTTAGTTCTATCTTAAACCATGAGTTATTCTCTTAGATTTTTTTATGGAAGCATATACGGTTTTGTATAGAAAATCCTATGTTTGAAATTTGTTGTTAGAAAAGGGATTAAGAGTACTTAATAGACTCCATGAGGTTAAATTTCACATGAATAGGAAATTGTGAACTTAATTTATGAGCTAGATGCAATCCCTTATAAACCCCACGTTGAATTTCGATTTTGGTCAAAGAATGTGTATTCGGCCAAGTTCTTGATGAGTTAAATTTGATTGCTTGAAGCTTTAATTTGTAATTTGTCATTAGGTGAGTTTTAAACTTGTCAAAGTTGATAAATTGGGGGTTTAAATGGCTTGTTTATATTGTTAAGTTGGTTATGGTGATTTCATCAAATGATGATTATTAATGATTTTGATAAATTGACCAAAGTGTAATGATAAGTGTGAATTATATTTGACACGTTGCTCATGATTTTGTTGATTCGGTTATGTCATGTATTTAATGGTGGTGGTATAATGTTTGTGCATTATATGCTAAAATGACTTTAGGCTAAAGGGGTAATGTATTAGTAAATTCGGCAATGGAGGCTAATTTATAGAATTTTTTTTTAGAGAATTATGTGTTATTTGAATGCCGAATATACTCCCAAATTGATGACATGAATTGTTTGTAATTTTGAGAAGTGGTAAGGTGAATATGCCAATTGATATTTCTTTAAAAATATTAGTATAGCATTCGCCATAGGTAAAATGTCATAAGGATGGAATTTATGCTATTTGTTGGTAGCCTAAATCCATAAAGGAGCATTCGATTTTGGTCTAAAGGATAGTGAATTGTTGTTGAATGGCCTCAAATGAAATGTGTATGTTATAAAATGAGTATTTGGGCAGGCTAATTGATTGAAAAGTTCTTGAAGCATGTTTGGGTGGAACCTAATTGAGTCTTTGTGACTGTTTTAATTGTAGTAATCGGCTAAAGTGGTTATTGTGTAACTATTTATATATTTTATTATGATAGCCGAATGTAACATAAATGAGGATGTGAATAAATTGTAGTTTCAGAGGTTGTTAATGAAGACATGAGTGTGGAAGCATTCGGTCAAAGAAGAATGGTTGTATGAAAGTAAGATTATAAATGTAGTAGTGCCTTGTAAAGTGCGTAAATTACATGACTTTGATAAGTGTTGCTTGTGTTTTGAGACTTATCAATGTTTTTTAAATGTGCCGAATGTGATTTTTGTTGAATAATAGAGATGTGATAAGTTGAATTTGTTTAATTAAGCTCAAGGACAAAAAGGGGCACAAATTTCGGATAAGGGAAAGAGGAAGTAGCTGAATAGTCGATTCGTGATAATTCGATAACATCCGAGGTAAGTTTTAAGTGATTAAACATTGAGTAAATTCAATTATAATAGGACATGATGAGTTGATTTAATAAGATATGATGTGGCCATGATATGTTCTAAGCTCAAATGGTAAGTTCTTAAGTGTTTGAGCTTGGGAATTTAAGGGTAATTTGAAATAGTCTGCTTAGGACAGCAGCAGTAACGTGAGTTTAGAAAATCACCATAAATTTATGGATTTGAATTAGAGGCTGAATGAGACATGGAATTAAAGCTTAATGAGTCTAGTTTCTTATAAAAGAAACCGTGTAAGCAAAGGGATTTCTGATAATGAGATACTTAAAGTTGTGTGAGACAGCGCAGAATGACACTGTAATCCTCTGTTCTGTTTTTAGAAAATCATTATAAATTGTACAAAAATGGTTATAAGATAAAATTTATATGCTTAGACTCCTTAATGAGTGTAGTTTCAAATGAAATCAAATACAACACATTTTGAATTCTGTAAAATGAGAAATTTGATTCGTAGTGAAGAGTGGTCAGATTAGTCAAACAGTGAAACAGGGGAAACTTTAAGAAAAATCTGGTATTGATTGGTCAAACCTAAAATTCTGGAAATTTTATTGACTGGAAGATATACGAGTCTATATTCAGGAAAAATTAACGGCAAGTGATTTGGAGTTTTGTAGCTCCGGTTATAAATAATTTAGTGACCATTGCTCAGGAAAACAGCTCGTAGTGAATATGTGATTTTGTTGTAAACATGGATAAAACTTGTTTTAGTTGCTCATAAGCTATTGATTAAACCCATACTTGAATTCTAAATCGTGATATTGTAAGCTTATGAGTATTCGAATATGAAATGATAGTATGGCGTAAAATTGAATTATTCATTGGAAAGTGATGGATGTAGATTCGGCCAAGACCAAGTCTGTACATGATAGTATAGGTGGTATGTGAAGTATATTTGAATAAATGTGAAAGTGTATATATATGTGATAAGGCCTAATGGCCGATGTGATGAATGTGAAAGTGTATATATGTGATAAGGCCTAATGGCCGATGTGATGAATGTGAAAGTGTAGATATATGTGATAAGGCCTAATGGCCGATGTGATGAATGTGAAAGTGTATATATGTGATAAGGCCTAATGGCCGATGTGATGAATGTGAAAGTGTATATATGTGATAAGGCCTAATGGCCGATGTGATGAATGTGAAAGTGTATATATATGTGATAAGGCCTAATGGCCGATGTGATGAATGTGAAAGTGTATATATATGTGATAAGGCCTAATGGCCGATGTGATGAATGTGAAAGTGTATATATGTGATAAGGCCTAATGACCGATGTGATGAATGTGAAAGCGTATATATGTGACAGGGCCGAGTGGCCAACGTGATGGATGTGAAAGTGTATAAATGTGATAAGTCCCGAAGGGCATTTGTGTCAGTACTATATCCGGGTTAAAACCCCGCAGGCTTTATGCGAGAATATTATCACTGATTAATGTCCGTAAGCTTCGTGCTCGTACTATATCCGAGCTCTAAAGACCCGACGACTACGTGTGGGGATTTTGTCCGGGTAAGACTTCGTAATAAGAATTGCTTATAAATATATTCAATGCGAAAGGTTAAACAGGTATGTACTCCAAGTTTATATGTGAGCTTGATTTGCACTAAATCATAAGGTAGTTATGTGATGCATACGATATATCTATGTCACATGAGCTCACTTTTATGTGAAAGTTTATCTGCCTATTGTATATGATGAGATGTGCATATTCGGTAAAGGGATGGTATGCCCGAAGGAAGAGTGAAATAAAAAAATACGAACAATTATGTTATAATTTGATTGTTATCTGTTGACACTGCTTAAAACTTACTAAGCATTGTAATGCTTACTCTGTTTACTCTGTTTCCTCTGTTTTATAGATCTCATTTGGAAGCTACAGGCTCGGGGATCATCAGCAACTAGTCACACTATCACTATCCATTGTTTGGTACCGCTACGTTTTGGATTATCTTATGGCATGTATAGAATAGACTAGTGGCGGAAGAATATTTTTGGTTAATGTATATAAGCCATGCGAAAATGGCATCTTTCGAATGTTTACTTAGGGAAGTTTAAATTTTATCCCTGGCTGTGCTTAGTACTTATTTAAATGAATGATCTTTATTTCAAGAAAAAGTTCAAAATTTTACTGTTCTGACATGAGTTACAAGTCCGGTAATGCCCCTTACCTATTCCGGCGACGGTTACGGGATAGGGGTGTTACATTGACAATAGTATATTCGTATAATTCAAATTATGCATTCTTGTATCCTTATGTCTTTAATTGTTCGGATTATAGAAATATCACTGAGTTTTACTTAGTGTACAGTTTTGTTTTTCATACGCAAGTTAGGTACTTCTCTTTTGATCACCGACTTAGGTATATATAAACATATGTATGTGTTTGAAGCCATAATTTGGCATGTTGTTTTGAACCAAGGATTGTTAGGTGCATGTGAATTTAAGATTGATGTTTTAAGTAGTTATAAGCTAGGCTAAATTGAGTGATTTGGTATGTTTTTAACTTTATTTTGAATGATGCATTGTTGATAGGTTTTGATGATATAAATGTGGTACCAATGAGGATACATTGGTTAGGCACCTAAGATGATTGTTCTGACATATTTGGAGTATGTTTGATCATATTTCAGATAGGTTAAATGATTGGATTTTGAGTTGCTTAATTCCCAAGCAAGTATGAAATAGTAGACTTGTTGCTTAAGGTACATTTTAGGTCCACACGGCCAACACACAGGCATGTGACTTGGCCGTGTGGGACATATGTGGTGACAAGACCATGTGTCATTTGTTGAGTGTTTATGGAACAAGTCAGCTGGCACACGGCCTGGCACATGGGTGTGTGGCTTGGCCATGTGACCTAAGTCAGAGAGTTACAGAAGCACGGACATGGGTTGGGACACGGTCGTGTATCCCTATTTCGAATGTTACATGGCCTGACACACAAGCATGTGACCCCTACAGTTGAAATTTTTCTAACATTTTCCTAAATCTTTCAAATGTTCTTGATTTAGTCCCGAAACATTTCTAAAGTGATTCTAAGGCCTCGATGGCTTGAATAAGGGACGATATGCATGTTTAATGATGGATTATGTTATGAGTATTGAAATGTTTTGAAATAAATGGTTTAGGTTACGTTTATTCGGTAATGCTCTGAAACCCTATTCTGGTGACAGATACGGGTTAGGGGTGTTACACCTGCACTAAAACAAATAGATCACACACGGCCATGTAGGGTGACCATGTGTGGCACATGGCCATATGACAACCTATGTCCCAGGTCATGTGCTTCCAAATTAACTCCTTAAACAAGCTAAAATCAAGCCAATAATTGCCCAATAAGGTACACTTAAAACACATACCACCCCATGACCAAAACAATCAAAACATACACTTAAAACATATCAAAATTAATAACCTAAACTTCTAACCAATGTACCATTCGTAGGTACCTCAATTATAACCAAACATTACATCGAAACCTTATCCATTAACACACCTCAATTCAACTTTCATAACCAACCACACTATTATCTTCTAAACATACTATTAAAGTTTACCATTCAACATCAAATAACATAATCACAAATACTAAATAACTTTTCATATCTTCCAAACTTCTAATATTAAATTTCTAACAACAAAACCTATATACATGCCACAACCCAAAAAGATATATAAATGCTACCAAAAGTAAATGGATAGCGTGAGCTTTGATGTCAATCCTTTGAGCCTTTTGGAATAGTTAACTACAAAATGACACGAGAAACATCATTAAGCTTAAATGGCTTAGTAAGATATCATAGTGTAAATTCTACTTGACTTGCTTTAAGTAAAGGAATCACTTAAAAAATTATAACATGTTAACTAAAATCCTCAATTGTTTTGTCTATAAGTTTTCAAGAATTCATCATAACTAGAATATGTCAACTCCATGTAATTCTTCATACCATTTAATCAAGTTCATCATTACCCGGTTCACATACTCGAAACTTAATCATTTTCAAATGCATCATAGATGCAAAACAGGGGTACCAAAGTGCAATCAAGGGCACCGACGTGCATTCAAGGGCACGAATTTGCTGTCATGGGCACCAGAGTGCATTCAGGGGCACAGTTGTGCAAATAGGGATACCGAAGTGTTTACAGGGGCACCGAGGTGCAATGAAGGCACTTCATCCTTTCGATATACATGTTACAACTCATTACAGTCTGATACAATTCATATCATATGCAAGAAATACTACAAATAACCACTTCTCAATTTCATATATATAAATATATGTAATACTTGTATTTCTAATAATTATATAATTAACTAAATTATATTCACATGTACATACTAAGAGATCAACTAATAAGATAATAATCATAAAATTACAAGAGAAACACATTAAATAGAAATAACTATGAACTTACCTCTAAACCATTTTTCGGTTTAAACACGAGACTATCCGCAATTTTTCTTTTTCCTCTATTATTGTCTTTTTTATTCAAATCTTGATCTATATAGTAATTAAATACAATATACTAAATTCACATTCAGATCAATACATATGACCCTTAACTTTTCATTAATTACACAATTTCCTTAAACTTTTACATTTTTCACAATTTAGTTCCTAAACTTAAAATCTCCAATTTTAGCAAAATTTGTCATTTATTCATGCTAGCCGAATATTTATCCTCTTATTTCCAGCCCAAATATATTCTAAATTCAAACATTTCCCCATGAATTCTAACATTTACTCAATTCACTCATTTAATAAAAAACTAACAAAATTACTTAATAAACTAATTCAAATTAACACCTATATTTTCCACTCCATCAAATAATATCCAAATTAACAAGGTTTTATCAATGACATCATTTAAAATCTTTGACAGTTTAAAAAAAGGAGGTACGGGTTAGCTGGACCTAATTGTAACGATCTCAAAAACATAAAAATTATAAGAAACGATATAAAAATTACGCACATGCATGCATCCAAAGCTTGGTCGATCCCTTAACCTTACACAAACATGGTGTTTCGGTGGTGGAAGAGAACAATTGAAGAAGATAATAGTTTTATCATCTTTTTGTTTCTTTTATTATTTTTATTAAATTATCATAATGCCTTTTAATTAAACTTATAAAACATCAAATATGCTTACCCCTAACTATTTGTCATAATTAGCAATGGTTTAATTACCATTTAAGGCCACAAACTAAGTTTTTATAACTATAAAACTCAATTAACTAATAACAACTAACTTTCACCACTTTTACGATATAATTCTTTTTACTTAATTAAATATCTAAATATTAAAATTTCTTAAAAATCAATATTTTTGACACTATTAAAAAAGGGATATTACAAGATAACATCAATTTTACATTAAAATCAAATTACAAAATAAATAATATATTTTATTAAGAGATTATTAGTAATTTAATTTTTATTAAATAAAATATTTTTCTTATTTATCCGCTCTCTTATTTTTATTCCCTTTATATTGAATTAATATTTCTTTTATCTTATTATTTTTATCTTTTATATTTATTTTACAATTCTTACTCAAAATAATATTATCTCTAAAGTGACTTTGTTTATTTTTATCGTTAATATTTATTTTACTAAACATATTCCAATGAAAGTCGCGTTTGAATAAAAAAAGAAAGAAAGAAAAGGAAATGATACCGACATTGTTTTCTTTTTTTGAATTTGTGACGGTTTCGTTTTAATCAATTGTTTAAGAGCAGTTAAACCACATTCCATCTGCGAGCTGTGCACAATAAACAACGTGCTCGTTTAATTTTTTAATATATGCTTTTTACCATAAGACATACAATAAATTTCAAATTTAAAGCAAACTTTTATTTTAATATTCAACATTTTGAGAAGGAATGAAGTACGGAGTGTTGGTCCATTATATAGGCCACTACCACGCACGAATATAGTAATTTAATCTTATAAAATGCATAATATTTAGACAGAGCAATCTTAGCCCAAATTTTCAAACCTCCAAGAAACAGAGAAAAGAGACACATTCTTCTTTTGACATAAATTTTTGTATATATTCCTGCAATATTTATATTATTTTGATATTATATATTTTTTTAAATTTACATAAATATATATAATTCCCGAATCCATAGAATTAAATTATTATAGTATAATCGGGTATAAAAATGTCCGAATAAGTAGAATTAATGGTAAAAATAAATTAAAAACTAAAAAAAAATGCAAACCAACAATAAAATTCGAAACTCACAGAATTGTTTTTAAAATTTGAAATTATATTACATCGTATGGAAATAGGTTTTTGTCTGAAACCTACGTTTCCAAAGGTTGATTGTGTTTCCGAAAACAGCTTTCCTACGCTGACTTTGAGCTAAATAAAATGACAGGACCACATGCAAAGGATCAGATGTAATTAATACTGCCCCATTTTTATTAATTTGTTGTCTTGCATTATTGATTATTGCATAAGAATCCTGGATCTGCTTCAATTCAACCACTTTTATTATTAAGGATCAAAATTAGTTCAATCCTTGCAATTATATATAGCTAGGAATTGTAACTTGTTAGGAGATTAGCATCCATATTAAAAGTTTGATCTGAAAGCTTATATGCACAAAATCTTTAGGCCTCACTGCACACAACCATAAAAAGATTCAGTTTGGCATTTACCCAACATTATTCCTCTAATAATATTTGAGACTAATACCTAAAACAAATATTCAAAATAAATGTTTTTTATGATATTTTGGCTTAATAACAAACATGAACCTCCCAAGGTTTCACTATGTTATATTATGTTTGATATGAGTATTATTTTCTTTATGCATATTATAATATATAAGTTAGCAATAAAGTAATTCAATTAGTAATATTTAGTTATTGTCATGATTTAGTTTTAGTAAAGAGAAGGAAAAATTTTACTTATTTTAAAGATGTTTTATTTTTTATAAGAGTTTTTTTTTCATGTTTCTAACTTCAAGTTTAAAATTGTACTAATTATTCTTTATTTGATGTCTAATGTAATAAATAAGTTTTTCTCTAACTAATAAACAAAGAGACATTGTCAATTAATTATCCGTAATTATTATTGATATATGGATGTGTGGATTATTATTCTTATAACTTCTCTTATGATTGTAATTTTAGAAAAAAATATTTTTTAAATTAATTTGTCTAACATAAATATTAAACTATCATCTAATAAATAATCTTACCATTCTTTTTTTTTAAATTAATACGAATTCTTAAAAAATTTTAAACAATCTAATTAAAAATTTTAAAAAGGCATGTTCCTTAAATATGTTTAAATTTATGGAATTATGGTGAGAAAAAAAGTTGCGTTTAAGTTAATTTTATTGATTATATTTTTGTTAATTTAGTGTTATTTTTTAAAAGGAAAGGATCTCACTAGAAAAATCAAGAAAAGAAAATGAATTTAAACTCAAACTGATAAGTTTACCCGTACATCCAATTTTATGTTCTCGTCCTCCAATAGTTGTCACAGGAGAGACATTCAAATTAAATAAGAAACTCTAAAAGTAAATCCCATATGAAAAACTTATAATCTAGAAAACAGGTCAAACCAAAAGGTTACCAACTTATTTTTATCTCTCTTTATCCAAGCAAAACCTAAATTACGAAATAGCTCTTTAGAGTTAGCAACTACCATACCAAACCAATCTTAGTGACATTGGAACAATATATGTGATGTTGTAGGACATGGACGATTTTGGAGTGATACATTTTTTTAAACAATTAATTAACAATAAAAGAGTCGAAGTACATAATTATGCAGCCCACTTGCATGCATGCATGCATGTACCATAAGCAATGTGAAACAGTTGTAAGGAGAAAATATATTAATCTAAACAATAAGTTATTGTTGGACCGACCAGATTTTCTCCGTATCTGTGGGGATTTCTTACACATGGGACATATGGTTATGAATTTATATGCATGCAATCATTGATTTCTCTCTTCTTTTTCCTTTTATATATATATATATGTAAGTTCTTCGGTTGGGGCATTATCGATTCTAGCTGACTAGCTTAATTTGGACGTCAACTTGGAATCTGGTTTTTCTTCTTATTATTAATTGAAATGAAAATTTTAATTTTTCCAAGTTTTGAAAGTAATCATTTCCATTTTCTTAATTTCTAATATCAATTCTGATTTTTACACCAAAAAACTTCGATAACCTTAGGCTGAATTTAAAATAATAATAATAATTTAAAGTTGCAATTAACTTATGGTGTTTATGGGTTCTGTTGGATTTGTGTTGGCCAATATATGATTTTAGTGTTATATATAATTATTTAAATTCAACCTGACCTAAGATATGGATAAAAGCATGAATTTAGAAATTTTTTTAAACTGATAAATAATATAAATTATATCTATTTGAGAAATTAAGATAAAGAAAATTGATCAATTAAATATTAGGTATTATTTCTGTTTCTCATTTCTTTAAAAACCTAAAATATATTAGACTTCAAACCTATATTAAATTACATTTATTATTTTAGATCAATTATCACTTAATTAGTGTTACAGTTATATACCAATTAAAATTAATATTTATCACTATAAATATGTAATATTTTCATTCAAAGTAACATTTAAAGAATTACTAAAAAAAATCATATTTTAGCATGATTTAAAAGGTTTTGTTTCCATCACCAAAAAAGGTACAATTTTCATTATTATTTGATATGCTTAGTTATGATTATTTGATGTTCGATTGTTTTACTATTATTTGGTTTTAATAATATTTACATGATTATGAATGTTATTTATCATTGTGTTGTGAAATATAATGCCAAATGCAATGAAGTATTAAAATAATGATTCTTTGTAAGTGAAACTTTGACTCATACTTGAATGACAAGCTATTTTATCTAACCACCTAATATTTTACTATCCATTGTTTCCTACATTTTTATGTTTATTTTATTTAATCACATTTTTAGGTTAAATTCTCATTTAATTTTTTTTTAAAAATAAACATGTAAAATCATGTGCTACGTATGCGATTTGGGATCTAGTATATATAAATTGTTAACATAAACTCATTTAGATTTGTCTATATTATTTTTCATATTTGAAAGAAAATATGCTATTCTTTATTTAATATTTAGTAAATGTATATATTTTTATTAAACTTTTAAATATAAATAATTTATCATAAGTTTTAACATTTATATTATAGGTGGGTGTCAAATCCAACAAAAAAAAATTTATATTAAAAATGCACATTTCAAAAGATAGAGGAACTAAAAAAGATCAAATTATACTAGCAAGTAGTTGGAAAAAGTGGATATGGACTTCTTCCCCAAGTATTTGGATCAAGTTCAAATCTTGGAGTTGACATTATTAATAGGACTTTAACTTAATACCACCTTGACCCGAACAAAATTAAGTTCAAATAATAAAACAAACCAAGCCACCTATAGTAATAAAAAACAATCAAGTTATACTAGAGATATTTAATCCATCAAAAACTTTGTATACAATTTGACAAAAAATTATAGGCAAATATACTAACAACACCCTTAAATTATTATAATTTGTTTAAATAAGCCTTTTTACTCTTTTTTTTCATTAAAATAAGCCCCTAACCTATAACTTTTACTCATGAAAGCCCTTGATTTTAATTTAAGTACAAATATTTGAATTTTATGCTTATGCAAATTTGACGAGAATAATTTATTAAATAATATTTTTGAAAGTATGAAAAAATAGTATTTTAAAATTTATTGAAAGTACTTTTTTATAGATAACATATTTAATTATTCCTTTGAAAATTTTGATTACTCTTTTAAATTTATGCATATGTCAAAAAGTGTGTAGAAATTGTATTGCATTAATAAGAAATTATGATAGGATGAAATTCAAAATAATTTTACTTTAATATTAAAATCAAGGGCATCTATGGTTAAGAGCTTATTAACTACAAAAAATAGTTTAGGGGCTAGTTAAATAAATTGTAGTAGTTTAAGGGCTTTTTAGTATATTAGCCAATTTTATACTAAAAATATGATTGTTTTTGTTTTAGAGCAAGTTGTGTAAAAAGAAAGGGTAAAGTGATTTTGATAATGGTAATTTAATTTGTTGGTGAAAGGTGCATGTGGACATGGTGGTTTAACAATAAATCAACCTGGATGGTGAATTAGAAGGCATGATCTCAGTCCCAGACATGCAGACATAGCAAATCCAAAACAGCTAACAATGACAAAATCATCGGGATTTCTGCATTATATAATAACATCACCCTTTCATCCACAATTTAATATGTAAGCCTCATTTCCAGGAAATACCAAAGGGAATAGGTCGGCTGACATCAATAAATACTTATTATTATAAGGTTTACAGCAAAATCTAAGATATCTGATATCATGGTTGATAGTTTTCTGGACAGTTGAAGAACAATTGCGATTGGTCGAGTGACAAACAAAAGATATTAATTTGTGGTGTAAAATGAGGACATTTCATATATTTGTATAAGTTTTATAACAATTCAAATGTCTACACTATAGGTCGTGCAGATAGCAAGTAACACGGAAGTTTAGGATAAATCTATTCTATTATAATTTCCAGTTAATTAATTTATGTATTTTCAATTTTTTTAAATAAGTAATTAATTTTTTTCAGTTCGAGTTAAATTTTATAACTTAAATAATTTAAATAACTCAAACAACAAATTAATATAAATATCTTTTGGGCATTTAAAATTTTGAAAAAAAAAAGTAAATTGGTCCTCACTCTAAAAAAATTACAAAAATTCAACATAATCTTCAAAAATTTAAAATATTTATAAAATTTTGTCCAAAATTTTATAAAAAATATAAAAATGTTAAAATAGTATAAAATTCATTAAAATAATCTTAAAAGTTAAATAAAAGTATTAAATTATAATTAAAAAAACAAAACAATAAATTTCATACATTAAACAAGAAAAATCAAGTTTACCATACTAAATGATCTTTTTTTTTCTTTTAATTTGCTTTAAAAGAGTTTCATATATATATATATAAGTATGTATGCATATGATATCAATTTTATGATCTTTAAAAAAGTAGTCTACTACTCTAGCACGTCTCTGGTCTGCTTCTTTAGCAACTTTTGTTTTAGGTTTTTGTCTTTTACTTATTATTTTTATTTGGTTTGTGGCAGTGGCGATTGGGAAGGTCTATTTAATCCATTAGATTGGATTTTGGTAGGCATGGAAATTGATTTGGCGATTATTACTTTGGACGAGGAGGAAAATGAGATCTTACAAGTCCAAAAAGAGGATCCCGTGAAAGAGATTTATGATCTTTCCTTGGTGGGGTGCTTCCTCACTGTGAGTGTGATTCATTTTCTGGCAATGAGAAGTACTATGGTTAATCTCTGGCACCCTATGAGAGGGGTCCAAATTTCATAAATGAGAGAGAAACATTTTATGTTTCGGTTTTTTCATAAATGGATATTGATTGAGTGCAAAATGGTGTTCCATAGACATTTCATAATCACTTATTGGTGACTTATCATATGGTGGATGGACAGAACCCACTTAAGGTACTGCTAATTCATGTGTGATTTTGGGTACAAGTTCATGACTTACGATTAGGTTTTTTCTTTGAATATATAGCAAAACAATTGGGCAATTTTGTGGGGGGAGTTTTTGGAGTATGATATGAAAAATTTAGAGAGGGGCTTGAACAAAAATATGCAGATCCGAGTTAGGATGGATGTTAGACGCCCATTTAGGAGGAAGAAGAAACCCATGTATGCCTTAGGTAAATGTTTGCATGTTAGTTTCAAATATGAAAGGCTCACTTTGTTTTATTTTTTTTGCGATTTTTTGAGACATAGTGATTCTTTCTGTTAGGTCAGGATGGTGAAAGGTATGGAAATAGCAGAAATAGGTTGCAATTCAGACACAATCAAGGAGAGTTATGATAATGAGTAGTAGACGGCTAAGAGGAGAGGGAGTAGGAGGGATCAATGATGATGACGTAGAGCGTTTTGATCCCATTCTGGGGTTGAATTTAGAAGCGGACTGGATTTAATAAAGGATGTAAAAGGGGATTCATCAAAGGTTCAGGGTCAAATGAAAATGGAACATGATTGGGAGGATTACCCAATAAATGGTGGAAATGGGCATAAGAGACCAAGTAAGGAAAGGGGAAATCGTAATGGATCATTTGTGGTAAAATTTTTAGGAGGGAGGGATGGACCTTTGCTAGCTTGAGACCATGTATTATCGGAAACTGTCAAATGCCAAGCTGACTGGTCGCAATGAAAATAATATGATGGAATGTTTGTGGATTGGGGAGTTCATGGGCTATTAGAAGACTTCAGCATATGTTAAATATGTATAATCCCAAAGTGGTCTTATTTATGGAGACAAAGTTAGACGACAAACGGATGGAAAAGGTTAAAAAGAGATATGGATTCTTAAATGGTATTGATGTTATGGTCAATGGTACACAAGGGGGTCGCTTGGCATGGAAGGAAACTATCATAATTAAATTACATAACTTGTCTAAGAATCATGTAAATGTGGGTGTTTTAAAGGGGCCGATGTGGAGAGGGAATAGAGGTTTTGCTGGTTTTTATGGGGCCCCATTTGCAAGTAACAGAAGTGATTCGTAGAATGTTTTAAGAAGCCTAGGGCGAAACCAAGAGCTTCCTTGGCTAGTATGTGGAGATTTCAATGAGATTATGTATTCTTGTAATAGCTCGGTTTAAGGCCTACTCAGAATAGTGGACTCGAGACCACAAATATGAATTCTAATAAGTATTTTATCATTATTTTGGAGTCATTGCATGTTTATATTAGTGTATGAAAAAAATTTGGTGAAGTAATTTTAGCGTTTGTGAGCTTAATTGAGAAAAAGGACTAAATCACATAAAATGCAAAAGTCCTAAATTGATAGCTAAAAGTGTCAAATAGCTAGAGAACCTAAATTGGGGGTCTTTAAAGGGCAATTAGACCCTATAGAGATATCTTGGTCGGCCATAGGAGGTAATTTGATCAAAAAGTCCAAGTTTGGTTAGTTTGGTGGCTAATTTGACTAAAATAGAAATAAAATAAAAGAAAGATGATATCATTCTATTTCCCATTTTCTTCTCCATTGATTTTTAGCCATTTTTGGGGGTTTTGAGCTTTAAAAATTTCAACAATTTTAAGTCTTTAGAAGTAAGTGATTTTAATGGCTTTTCTTGAATATTTTTGTACTTTTGAGACCCTTGAAGCATGAGCTTTCAAATGAGGGTACTATTTTGCAAAATGATTGAAGGTCTAGGTTTTTATCATGAGAGCATCTAGGGTGTTTTCTAAAATTTTATGGAAGAATATGAAGCTTATTGGTGTGGTAAACAACTTTTGTGAAAGGATTTTCATGAAGACACCTAAAAAGGACTGGTTTGCATAAGTTGTAAAGTAGATGATTAATACGGCATATAGTGGGATTTTAGAGTTGTTATAAGAGTAAAAAGGGTTTGGATAGGCTTAATATACGAAGAAATTTGATAAAATTCGATTTCGAGTCTAGGGGTAAAATGGTCATTTTGTCAAGGTCGAGGGCCAAAATGGTCATTTTACCAAAGAAGTGCATTTTTGATTGCCTAATTTTATTGAGTGATTAAATAAGTGTATTTTTCTATTATAGATCAAGAAATACCGAATCCGAACCTAGACCGAGAGAAAGCCAAGCAAATCGACTAAATCGTCTAGTCGCTACATTTAGAAATTTGAGGTAAGTTGTATGTAAATAATACAACACATTGATAATATATGCGTTTGAATTGTATCAAAATTATTATAGCATAATTTGCTTGATTGTGGAAATGAGAAAATGTGATGAGAATAAAAATAGTAAAATTCCCGTGGGAACCCTAGGAAATAAATCAGATATTCATGCCATGACAATTGGGTCACTTGTGTAAGCCAGTGTAAGACCATGTCTGGGACATGGCATCGGCATTGAGACAAGTGCTAGTGTAAGACATGTTTGGGACATGCATCGGCTACGAAATGATAGTTAGTGTATGACCATGTCTGGGACATGGCTTCGACTTGAGATATGAGCCAGTGTAAGACTATGTCTGGGACACGGCATCAGCACCTTACCCCACATTTGAGGTTATGGAATATCCGATGGCATTCCGAATGGTTCAATAATGAAAGTGTTGATTTCTAGTTAATGAGGAAAGTTTAACCTTTTTGTGAGTGATACAGGTTCCTATTGGGTATGTATAAAACGTGAGCCACATTATATGCTATATGATGTGTATTGAATATTGATGAGTAAGGTTTTCTTATGCTCACTTGTGTATTGTGATGCTTGTTTATAAATGGCAATGTATTGTTGTATAATTATTTATATGCAACTTACTAAGCTTTATGCTTACTTCCTCTCCTTTCCTTCTTCTTATAGTGTCACCTATCTAGCTCAAGGTTCAATGGAAGTCAGAGATATCGATCACACTATCAATCAAAGCATTCTGTATAGTTTGATTTATATTTTTTAATATAACATGTATAGGGAACTAGACTTGTGTTTTGTATTGTTATTATTTTGGCCAAATGTATTGGCTTGGGATAAATTCCCCATTTTGTACTAAACCTTGAATGATGGCTAATATTCATTTTGATATATTCAAATGGTGATATGTTTATGGATGAGTAGAATGCACAAATGAAATGTTGACTATTGTGGCTGATTTTCCCGCATGAAACAGTCTTGTACTGGGTTTGGTTGTTTTTGTGTAGGTTGTGTAAGTAAGGGTCGAAAAGAGGCTTGGTAAGTAGTTTGATTTTGTCCATACGGGTAGACACACGGGCGTGTGTCTAGGCCGTGTGTTACACACGGGCAAAGACACAGCCGTGTGAATGGCACGGTCTAGCACATGGGCGTGTGCCTTAGCCGTGTGACCCTTAAAAAATGCTGACATCAGAAACAGAATGTCCAGGTTTTTACACACGGGATAGGACATGGACGTGTCATGGCTGTGTGAAGGACACGGGCCATGGACACGGGCGTGTGCTAAGTAGTGTGAAAACCCCTATAAGTGTGCATTTGGAATTAATTACACACGGCTGTCATAAATGAGCGTGTCCCTGTATTGCCTAGGCCGTGTGAGCCACACGGGCCAACCACATAACCATGTCAAATTGATCACACAGGCTTGTTGCCCCTTCCACACGGGCGTGTACTGTAATAGTCTGGTTTTGACCCTAGTCGAAATAGTGGTTTTGAGACCACAAATCTGAGTCCAAAAATATTTTAATATTATTTTCTGTGTCTATGAAATGTGAATTTATGTCTGTGAAATTTCTTTGATTTAAATTGTCTGTTTCTGTGCTTAACTATAAAAAAAGGATTAAATCGCGTAAAGTGTAAAAGTTGAATGTACTAAAGCACCTATTTGGCTTGGCTTTTAAAACAAAAGCCCTTGCATGTCAAATTTACCATTTGTTTTAATGGTGGACAAATATGGGCATTGGTAGGTGGATTTTTAATGATATATGCCCAGGGCAAAATGGGAAAATGATTATTAAAGTTATTATAATAAAATTAAAAGCATGAAATTAGCCATTTCATGCATGTTGTTGCCGAAAATCAAAAGAAAGGAAAATATGAAAGCTTGTTGAATATTCGGCCATGGTTAGCTTGATTTGGTAAGTGAATTTTGTTCAGTTTTTGATAATTTCTACGTTTCAGTGATAGTTGCTTCATGTTCTTCAAAACCCATGTTTGAATTTCTATTGTTGTTAAAGATTTCATGAAATGCCATTATTGATATCATGAGTTTTGTGATGTTCTTGAATGATTTATGAAGGCTTGGAAAACAATTCATAAGTTTTGTCTTTGAGTTTTTGATGAAATTGATGGGTTAAATTTTGAAAATGAGGTTTTGAAGTATTAAATTGTGAATTAAACATGTTGTATGGGCTTATATAGAAGCCATGAAAATTTGGCTAGCCCTTGTTGCAAAGAAATTTCGCATATTTGTGATTTTATGAAAAATGGACTAAATTGTCAAAGTGTGAAAATGTAAGGGCTAAAATGCAAAGTGCCCTAAATATGTGTATATGGATTATATTGAATGAAATGAATGATTGAATGGTTGAATTTGTATTGTATTAGATCAAGAACAAAGAAAATCAAACTTAGATCGGGGGAAGTCCAAAATAGTTGAATAGTCGACTCGTTTTATCCGAAATCCGTCTGCGGTATTCAAATTACAATTACGTGTTAATTGAAATAAATTCTGTACATATAAACTGTAACCTGTATTGGATGGCCTTGAGTGCCTGATGAATATCTTTGGAGTAAAGTATGATAATATGTTAATATCTGAAAAGCTCTGTATATTTCTAAGAGAAGTTGACATCTGTCTGAGACATCGTGTAAGATCGTGTCTGGGACACAAGCCTCGATTGAGATTTACGTATAAGACAATAGGCATTGGCATCGTATCTGATTTCGTGTAAGACCCAATCTGGGACAGAGGCATCGATATTGAATTACATGTAAGACCACGTCCAATACGTCGACATTGTACTTGTTTGTGAGCATTCTGTATCGTTTTTGATCCGTCTGATGATAGCGTACGAAATCTGAGATTGATTATATGAAATGTATAACCTATGCAGGTACGTTTGTATCGTACTAAATTTTTGAATATAAAAAACTCTGTCTCTGTAAAATATGTATGGAATTGAAGCATGACATATATGCAAACAAAGGAGCATGGTTAAGTTTATGAATTATTCTATGAAATGGTTATGAATCTTTATGGTTGAATTGTATTTATATGCTTTAGTAGTTAGACCAATTGTATTTAGCTTACTAAGCTCTTTATAGCTTACTCTGTGTGTTTACTGTCTGTTTTACAGTTATCGTAGCTACTGAAGGCTCGGGGATAGTCGAGGATTGTCACCACACTATCGAACTCATTTTGGTACTTTTGAAAGTGTACATATTTTAAAGTATGGCAGGTATAGGCTAGAAGGTTTATGTATTAAGTTTTGAATTGTAAATATAGGTTATGCAATGAAAGTTGGCTATTAAATGGTATGTATGTGTTAAATTTTGATATGGTTTGAATGAGTTTTGAATGATGATGAAATAGTTGTAATGGAGCATGTTTTGAGCATGAAATTGGCTGAATATTTTGTATGAATGTTGTTTGATTTGGCTTGTAGGAATGACCCATAAAGAGGTGGCAAATTGGCTTTAACCAAGCCTGTATTGTGCCACACGGCCATAGCACACGGACGTGTTTGTTGGCGGTGGGCTTAAGTCAGCAGCTAGCTATGAATCACACGGCCATGGCACACAGGCGTGTCTGTTAGCCGTGGGAATAATTCAGTATATAAGCTCTGTTTTGGCATGGCTGGTTCACATGGGCGTGTTTGATGCTCGTCTGGGGCACACGGTCTGGTCACACGGGGGTGTGACCTCAACAGAATTGGAAAAATTTTCTATGTTCTGAATTTTATGAATGTGTTCGGTTTGGCTCTAACCGTTCTTAAACGTATGTTTTAGGTTTCGTAGACCATATTTAGAGATGATTGCTTATGAAATGATGTTAAATAATACCTATGATTCTGAATTGGTCCGAAATGTTCTGTTTGTTTGGTAATGCCCCTTACCTATTATGGTGATGGATATGGGATAGGGGTGTTACATTTTATTAGTATCAGAGCTATGATTTAGTCGGTTCTAGGACTACCATAGCGCTTATGAGTCTAGCTATACATGCCATATAACTAAATCTGTGATAGTGTGATGACTCGACTTTGAAATGTGCTTTTATATAGCAAATGGATCCTGATAGAGCTGTAGCTGACGATATAGAAAACAATGCGCCTGCTCCAGCACAAGAGACAGTGCAAGCTAATTCTAGACCAACTACGAGTAGCCGTGAGGGTAAGGCTAAGCAAGCCTTCTATCAGATAATGAATGAATGGTTCACCCAATACATTAGAACCAATCCGACTGTACAACAACCTCCACCCCCGGTTAATCCTTTTCAAACTCCTGATATGCCACGAGTGAATCCGGTACAGTTGAGTAGACCACCAGTTGATAAGATTAGAAAGTATGTGGCTGAAGAGTTCCAAGCTACAATGAATAACGATGCTGAAAGAGCTAAATTCTGGTTGGAAAATACAATAAGAGTGTCTAATGAAATGTCTCTGAGTCCTGAGGAATGTGTTAAATGTGTCGTTTCACTTCTGAGAGATACGGTGTATCATTGGTGGAAAACTTTAATATCTGTGGTTCTGAGTGAACGAGTTACGTGAGATTTCTTTCAATCTGAATTCTAGAAGAAATATATAAGTAGAGATTCATTGATCAGAAACGTAAAGAGTTTCTCAAGCTTAAATAGGTCTGTATGTCTATTACTAAATACGACCGTGAATTTGTGAGATTGAGTCAGTATGTACGTGAATGTGTATCGAATGAAGCAATAATGTGCAAAAGGTTTGAAGATGGACTAAACGAAGATATCCGTCTGTTAGTTGGGATTTTGGAGATTAAAGAAATGGTAGTGCTTGTTGAACGAGCATGTAAAGCTGAAGAATTAAGTAAAGAGAAAAGAAAAGTTGATTCTGAAGCTACAGATGCTAGAAAGAGATCTTCGAGTAGATCATTTCAGTCTATGTCAAAGAAATTCTGAGATGATCAAAGTCGTCCAAATGCTAATGTGGGACATTCAAACCGAGATCGAGCTAGATCGCATTCAAACTTCAGAGTCCTTGCTACTTCTGTTACAAGTGTTGGGAATGTCCGATCTAAGAGACCTGAATGTAAACACTGTGGTAAAACACATCCGGGAAATTGTAGATTGAATGACCGAGCCTGTTTCCAATGTAGATCTTTGGACCATTTTGTAAAAGATTATTCTGAACCTGCTGAGCAAGTGAATGTACAGAATTTGAGACTGAGCAACACCTCAGCTAGAGGTAGACCTTCCAAAAATGAAAGAAATGCAAGTAGTGGTCAAAGAACTACTAGGGACACTGCTGTTAGATCTGAGGCAGGGCACCTGCCAGAGCCTATGCTATCCGAGCTCGTGAGGAAACCTTGTCTCCAGACGTGATTACTGGTACTTTTACTCTCTATGAAACTTTTTTGATTGCATTGATAGATCCTGGATCAACGCATTCTTATATCTGTATAAATTTAGTGCATAGTAAGACTTTGCCTGTAGAGTCTACTGAATTCGTAATAAGAGTATTGAACCCCTTAGGCAAAAGTGTCCTGGTTGATAAAATCTACAAGAATTGCCCGTTAATGATTCGAGATGTTTGTTTTAATGCTGATCTGATGCTTTTGCCTTTTGACGAATTTGATATAATCCTGGGAATGGATTGGTTAACCCTGCATGATGCTATTGTGAATTGTAAATGAAAAGTCATTGATTTGAGGTGTAAGAATGATGAGATAATTCGAATTGAGTCTAGAGATCTGAATGGATTACCAATTGTGATATCTGCAATGAAAGCACGAAAATTTGTAAAGAAAGGCTGTGAAGCCTACTTAGCTTATGTGTTAGACTCGAAAGTGGATGATAGGAAAGTTGAATCAGTGCCCGTTCTCTACAAATTCTCTGATGTGTTTCCTGAAGAACTACCTTGTAACGCCCCGTGCCCGAGACCATTGCCGGAGTCGGACACGAGGGGTTCACAGACTAAATTCGCTTACTATCGCAGTCCATTTTAAAAATTTCCAGACAGTTGGCTAACTGTGTCGCTGTCACCTTAAAAATCATATCTTGAGTTTCACAACTTGAAAATCAGTTTCATGATTTTTCCCTGAAACTAGACTCATATTTCCATCTACATATTGTTTTCTAGAATTTTTGGTCGGGCCAATTAGTACAGTTTATTAGTTAAAGTCTCCCCTGTTACAGGGTGCGACTACACTGACCTTCATGCATTACAATTTGGATATCTCCCTGTACAGGGCTTCAATACTAATGCTGTTTGTTTCTATAGAAACTAGACTCAGAGAGGAATCTATACATATATGGCATGACTCCTAATTATCTCTGGTTAATTTATAATGAATTTCCAAAGTCGGAACAGGGAATCCAGAAACTGTTCTGGCCCTGTTTCACGAAAACCTAATTATCTCTTAACATACCACTCGTATGACCGTTTCGTTTCTTCCATATGAAAGTGGATTCATCAAGGTTAATTTAAATAATTTATTCACTATTTAATTCCATTCCTACTATTTTTAGTGATTTTCCAAATCTACATCACTGCTGCTGTCAGCATCTGCCTTTAAGGTAGACTTTACCTATTTCATAGTTTCCATGATTCAACTAGCCCTTTTAGCATAAATAGCACAAATTATGATAGTGATTAACCATTCCCATGGCCAATCCTTGTTAAGCATATCCACACCTCTCAATAACCATATCCATACCAAATGATTATAACATTATGCTCAAACATATATAAGCCATTTTCGCATGGCTATCCAAAATTATACAAAACCGAAGGGTACATGACCAACAACAAAAGGGTAGTCCTATACATGCCATTTTAAGAGTTCAACCAAAAGTGTACCAAAAGGGTTTTGATAGTGTGGGCGACTTCGACTTCAATAATCCCGAGTCCGATAGCTGACGAACCAAAATCTATAAAACAGAGATTCAAAGAACGGAGTAAGCATTTAATGCTTAGTAAGTTTTAAGCAAAACAAAGTGTTCTCAATCACTATCATTGGTCATTCATTTCAACTGTTCGATGAAGTTAATCTAGAGCTTCATCTCGATCTATAATATCATTAAACGCAACACTTGGCTGCCACATATATACTTTCGAATAATAATGACCTAGATGGTCAAATATTTCCAAAGCACATTCTTCATCGATTTTCAACTTTCAATAATCCTTTCCACTTGTTCATAATCACATCCATACTTTTAAGTATTTCAACATGACAAGTACTAAATTACCATAGGCACATAAAGAACCAACATATTCCTTATCACATATATGTAAGCTTACAAATCATAATCCTTACCTTGTACTGGCACATCTAGCTCAACCCAACCCATACTCAGATCATAAGGCTTTTGGGCAGAATATGCACTAATACATAAGAATATTTCATCGCATACTTTATTATACAAACATACCATTACCAATTAGATCATTCTCACATTTGGAGTTATAATATTAATCACATTTACCTACCTCTTTGATACTGATAATTCACCTCGAAATCACTCCACCGATGAGTAAGTAATACGTACCTGAACATCTTGAATACATAATACTTATTTGATGGTAACTTAATGCAGATAATCAATATCAAAGTCTTACTTGAATCCTAGCATTTAGCCGTCGAGTCTTTAAAGCTCAGATATAGTACGAGCACGAAGCCTACGGACATTAATCAGGATAATATTCTCGCATAAAGCCTGCGGGGTTTTAACCCGGATATAGTACTGACACAATTGCCCTTCGGGACTTATCACATTTATACACTTCTACATCCATCACATTGGCCATTCGGCCTTATCACATATATACACTTTCACATTCATCACATTGGCCATTCGACCTTATCTCATATATGCATGTTCACATTCATCAAATTGGCCATTCGGCCTTATCACACATACACATGTTCACATTCATCACATTGGCCATTCGGCCTTATCTCATATATGCATGTTCACATTCATCACATTGGCCATTCGGCCTTATCACACATACACATGTTCACATTCATCACATTGGCCATTCGGCCTTATCTCATATATGCATGTTCACATTCATCACATTGGCCATTCGGCCTTATCACATATATATACACTTTCACATTCATCACATTGGCCATTCGGCCTTATCACATATATACACTTTCACATTCATCACATCGGCCATTAGGCCTTATCACATATATATACACTTTCACATTCATCACATCATGTACAGACTTGGTCTTGGCCGAATCTACATCCATCACTTTCCAATGAATAATTCAATTTTACGCCATACTATCATTTCATATTCGAATACTCATAAGCTTACAATATCACGATTTAGAATTCAAGTATGGGTTTAATCAATAGCTTATGAGCAACTAAAACAAGTTTTATCCATGTTTACAACAAAATCACATATTCACTACGAGCTGTTTTCCTGAGCAATGGTCACTAAATTATTTATAACCGGAGCTACAAAACTCCAAATCACTTGCTGTTAATTTTTCCTGAATATAGACTCGTATATATTCCATCCATAAAATTTCCAGAATTTTAGGTTTGGCCAATCAATACCAGATTTTTCTTAAAGTTTCCCCTGTTTCACTATTTGACTAATCTGACCACTCTTCACTACGAATCAAATTTCTCATTTTACAGAATTCAAAATGTGTTCTATTTGATTTCATTTGAAACTAGACTCATTAAGGAGTCTAAGCATATAAATTTTATCTTATAACCATTTTTGTACAAATTATAATGATTTTCTAAAAACAAAACAGGGGATTTCGGAGTCATTCTGACACAGTCCCGCACAACTTTAAATATCTCTTTATAGGCAATTTCTTTGCTTACACGGTCTCTTTTATAAGAAACTAGACTAACTAAGCTTTGATTACATATTTTATTCAGCCTATAATTCCACACCAACAATTTATAGTGATTTTCTAAAATCACATTACTGCTGCTGTCCAAAGCAAATTATTACAATTTGCTCTTAAATTTCCAAGTCCAAACACTCATGAACTTACCATTTGAGTTTAAGACATATCATGGCCACATCATATCTTATTAAATCAACTCATTATGTCCTATTATGATTGAATTTACTCAACGTTTAATCACTTAAAACTTACCTCGGAAGTGGTCGACGATTAGATATCCACGGCTATTCGTTTACTTTCTCTTTTCCCCTATCCGACTTTGATCCTCTAAGCTCTTGAGCTAAATCAAACAATTTACTTCCCAATCAAACACAATCACACGGCATCCATATACATTTTAGAACCATTCTTAACATATTTACTACTCATTTACAAACGAAATACTCATATCACATTTATAAAACTACCTTTCATAAACACTATGTATAAATATGCATTTCTTCACTATTTACTAAGTCAAGCCAAACCACATGATTTATTAATCGTTAATATATATATACAGCATTAACAACTTCACTTAAGCTTAAGTATAAAACTTGGTCTTACCAAATTTTGCACATTTTACCAAAATAATAACTACCAATTTTACACATAAGTGCCGAATCAAATAATACCACACTTACAATATCACTTGACTAATGAAATATCCAAAATATCAATCTATCATTTACCAAATTCATAAACCACATATAAGGCACATTTTAAACTCAAGCATGTAACTTAACAACTTAACCATTAGTTGCCGAACCACAAACAAAACATATTCATACGTTAATATCTCAAACCCTACCATAACAACCAATATGCAAGATATCACATATACATAACTTAGCTTATGAGAACATATGTATTACATCATAAACACATCTTTTACCAATTACCTCACTTAAGCCAAATTTTTATAATCAACCACAAAAAATATACCACAAATCACACTTCCAAAATGGGCTACTTCCATGGCCGATTATACTTCATCATTAACATATCTCATTTTCGAATCATATAATCAACATTTGTTCAAGACATCAAACCTCTTTAATTTCGGCTATTACTAATATAAACATTCACAAATCATATTCTTAGGAAGACCAATTTCTTTCCATAACACATTCATCATCAATACTTAGATGAAACAATCAAAATCCCTTCCTTTATACCCTAGCCGAATGCTCCAATCATCCATCAAAATTACAAATTTTAGCATGGGCTAAGTAAGAACCATGATTATTTACCTAAAACAAGTTAAAATTTCACAATTTGACATAATATACTAACCTTTTTAATGACTCAAGTGACCAAAAATTCTTCCCCTCCTTTGTTTCTTCTATTCGGCCATGTTGAACAACAAAGAAAGAATTTTGTTTTTCCTCCCCTTTTTCTAGTCACGGTAATGAGGAGTAAGGGGGAGACAACTTTGGTTTCTCCTCCCACTCCCCTCATATTTTATTATTCTTCCCACACATATTAGCATAAAATGTCTATAATATGTTTTTCTCCCATAGCATGGCCGGCCACCATCTAGATTTTTGGCTAATTTGACATGCAAACCCTTCTTTTATACAACATGCATTAATAGGTCCTTATAGATTAACCCATCGCATTTCAAAAGTGTCACACATAAGTCCTATTACTAAATTCACATGCAATCGACTAAATCGAAACTTAAAACTTTCACACATTCATATTCACATATAAAAACATAAAATATGACGGCTAATTATTTTTATGACTTGATTTTGTGGTCCCGAAACCACTTTTCGACTAGGGTCAAATTACGGGTGTCACATACCTGGTTTGTCTCCGATTTGAGAAGTTGAGTTTGGCATTGAATTAGTACTTGGTACTAATCCAATTTCAATAGCTTCGTATAGAATGGCTCCGACCGAATTAAAGGAATTGAAATCTCAGTTGCAAGAATTGACTGATCGAAGGTTTGCTAGACCGAGTTTTTCACCATGGGGTGCTCTTGTTTTGTTTGTGAAAAAGAAAGATGGCACAATGAGAATGTGTATTGATTACCGACAGCTTAATAAAGTGACAGTAAAGAAGAAATACCCTCTGCCTAGAATTGATGATTTATTTGATCAGTTGAAAGGTGCTACTGTGTTTTCAAAGATAGATCTGAGATCGGGTTATTATCAGTTGCGGGTAAAGGACTCTAACATTCCGAAAACTACTTTCAAAACAAGGTACGGGCATTATGAATTTTTAGTTATGCCTTTTGGTTTAACGAATGCACCTGCTGTATTTATGGATTTAATGAATAGAATTTTTGGACCGTATCTTGATCAATTTGTTTTTGTATTCATTGATGATATTTTGATTTATTCCCATGATGAATCTGTAAACAGTTGTATGCAAAGTTTAGTAAATGTGAATTCTGGTTGCAAGAAGTTGGTTTTCTGGGTCATATTGTATCAGCTTTCGGTATCCGAGTTGATCCGAGCAAGATTTCAGCTATTCAGGATTGGAAGCCTCCGAGGAATGTATCTAAAGTCTGCAGTTTTTTGGGACTTGCTGGTTACTACAGACGATTTGAAAAAGATTTCTCTGTGATAGCAACTCCGTTGACAAAATTGCTTCAGAAAGATGTGAAATTTGAATGGTCTGAGAAATCTCAGAAAAGTTTTAATCGGTTAAAAGCTCTGTTAACTGAAGCTCTGGTATTGGTACAACCTGAGTCAGGTAAGGAATTCGTTGTTTACAGCGATGCTTCGTTGAATGGACTAGGTTGTGTTTTATTGCAAGAAGGAAATGTTGTTGCTTATGCTTCGAGACAGTTGAAGCCGCATGAGAAGAACTATCCGACACACGACCTTGAGTTAGCTGCCATCATGTTTGCTTTGAAGATCTGGCGTCACTATCTGTTTCATGAAAAATGTCACTTGTTTTCTGATCATAAAAGTCTGAAATATTTAATGACGCAAAAAGATTTGAATTTACGACAGAGAAGATGGTTAGAACTGCTAAAAGACTACAAACTTGTGATTGATTATCACCTGAGAAAAGCAAATGTGGTTGCTGATGCTTTGAGTCAAAAATTGTTATTTGTAATGAATGCTCATTTAGTTTTGTCTGATGATGGTTCAGTTTTAACTGAATTAAAAGCGAGACCTTCATTTTTACAACAGATTATCGAAGCTCAGAAGATTGATAATGAGATTATGGCTAAATGAACTCAATGTAATTCTGATTCTGATTCTAAATTTCGAATAGATGAGGATGACTATCCGAGGTTCAGAAATAGACTTTGTGTTCCAAGAAATTCGGAGTTGATTCAAACAATTTTGAATGAAGCTCACAGTAGTAGATTTTCTGTACATCCAGGAAGTACGAAATGTATAACAATTTGAGACAACTATATTGGTGGCCGGGAATGAAAAAGAGATATTTCTGACTTTGTTTCGAGATGTATAATCAGTTAGCAAGTTAAAGCTAAGCATCAGGTGCCATCTGGATTATTACAACTGATTATGATTTTGAAATGGAAATAGGATCGAGTGACCATGGATTTTGTTTCGAGTTTGCCTCTGTCTCCAAAAAAGAAAGACGCAATTTGGGATGTAGTTGATCGTTTGACGAAATCAGCTCATTTTATTCCGATTCAGCTTGATTATTTGCTCGATAAGCTAGCTGAGTTGTAATTTCTGAGCATCACTTTTAATCCGCAAATAGATGGTCAATCTGAACAGACTATTCAGATACTCGAGGATATGTTAAGATGTTGTATTCTTGAGTTTGAAGGTACATGGGAATAATACTTACCTTTAATTGAATTCGCTTATAATAACAGTTTTCAATCGAGCATTAAAATGGCACCGTAAAAAGCCTTATACTGTAGAAAGTGTAGAACTCCGTCATATGGTCTGAGCTCAGTGAGAATAAAATTTACGATATTGATCTGTTAAAAGAAACAGAACAAAAAGTGAAAGTAATCCGAGATAGTTTGAAAGCTGCCTCTAATCGTCAGAAATCATATGCATATTTTAAAAGAAAAGATATCGAATTTAAGATCTGTAATAAAGTGTTTCTGAAAGTATCTCCGTGGAAGAAACTATTCCGATTTGGTAAAAAGGGGAAGTTGAGTTCGAGGTTCATTGAACCGTATAAAATCACCGAGCGAGTTGGGCTGGTTGCTTATAGATCGAGGCTACCATCCGAGTTAGAAAAGATTCATAATGTATTTCATGTATCAATGATTTGATGGTATAAATCTGTTCCGTCTCATGTGATATACCCTTCTAAGATTGAAATCAAGTTTGATATGACTTACGAAGAAAAGTCGATCTGTATTTTAGCCCATGAGATTAAAAAGTTACGAAATAAGAAAATTCCTCTAGTTAAAGTGATGTGGCATCGACACAGTGTTCAAGAGGCCACGTGGGAGTCTGAAGATGCTATGAAACAACAATATCCAAATATGTTTAATGGTAAGATTTTCGGGGACGAAAATCCCTAAGGGAGGAGAATTGTAACAGTCCAGTTTTGACCCTAGTCAGAATAGTGGTTTCGGGACCACAAGTTCGAGTCTGAAAAATATTTTAATATTATTTTCTGTGTCTGTGATATGTGAATTTATGTCTGTGAAATTTTTGTGATTTAAATTGTCTATTTCTGTGCTTAATTATAAAAAAATGATTAAATCGCGTAAAGTGTAAAAGTTGAGTGCTAGATGCTAAAGCACCTATTTGGCCTGGCTTTTAAAATAAAAGCCCTTACATGTCAAATTTAGCATTTGTTTTAATGGTGGACAAATATGGGCGTTGGTAGGTGGATTTTTAATGATATATGCCAAGGGTAAAATGGGAAAATGATTATTAAAGTTATTATAATAAAATTAAAAGCATGAAATTAGCCATTTCATGCATGTTGTTGCCGAAAATCAAAAGAAAGGAAAAGATGAAAGCTTGTTGAATATTCGATCATGGTCAGCTTGATTTGGCAAGTGAATTTTGTCCGGTTTTTGATAATTTCTACGTTTCTGTGATCGTTGCTTCGTGTTCTTCAAAACCCATGTCTGAATTTCTGTTTCTGTTAAAGATTTCATGAAATGCCATTGTTGATATCATGAGTTTTGTGATGTTTTTGAATGAATTATGAAGGCTTGGTAGATGATTCATAAGTTTTGTCTTTGAGTTTTTGATGAAATTGAGCTATTTGGGTTAAATTTTGAAAATGAAGTTTTGAAGGATAAATTGTGAATTAAACATGTTGTATGGGCTTATATAGAAGCCATGAAAATTCGGCTAGCCCTTGTTGCAAAGAAATTTTGCATATTTGTGATTTTATGAAAAATGGACTAAATTGTCAAAGTGTGAAAATGTAAGGGCTAAAATGCAAAGTGCCCTAAATATGTGTATATGGATTATATTGAATGAAATGAATGATTGAATGGTTGAATTAGCATTGTATTAGATAAGAACAAAGAAAATCGGACTTAGATCGGGGGAAGTCCAAAATAGTTGAATAGTCGAGTCGTTTTATCCGAAATCTGTCCGAGGAAAGTCAAATTACAATTACGTGTTAATTGAAATAAATTCTGCACATATAAATTGTAATCTGTATTGGATGGCCTTGAGTGCTTGATGAATATCTTTGGAGTAAAGTATGATAATATGTTAATATCTGAAAAGCTCTATATGTTTCTGAGAGAAGTTGACATTTTTCTGAGACATCGTGTAAGACCGTGTCTGGGACACAGGCCTCAATTGAGATTTACGTATAAGACCATGTCTGGGACATCGGCATCGTATTTGATTTCGTGTAAGACCCTGTCTAGCATAGAGGCATCGATATTGAATTACATGTAAGACCACGTCCAAGACGTCGACATTGTACTTGTTTATGAGCATTCTGTATCGTTTCTGATCCGTCTGATGATAGTGTACGAAATCTGAGATTGAGTATATGAAATGTATAACCTATGCAGGTACGTTTGTATCGTACTAAATTTCTGAATATGAAAAAATCTGTCTCTGTAAAATATGTATGGAATTGAAGCATGACATATATGCAAACAAAGGAGCATGGTTAAGTTTATGAATTATTCTATGAAATGGTTATGAATCTTTATGGTTGAATTGTATTTATATGCTTTAGTAGTTAGACTAACTGTATTTAGCTTACTAAGCTCTTAGTAGCTTACTCTGTGTGTTTACTGTCTGTTTTATAGTTATCGTAGCTACTGAAGGCTCGGGGATAGTCGAGGATTGTCACCACACTATCGAACTCATTTTGGTACTTTTGAAAGTGTACATATTTTAAAGTATGGCATGTATAGGCTAGAAGGTTTATGTATTAAGTTTTTAATTATAAATATGGGTTATGCAATGAAAGTTGACTATCAAATGGTATGTATGTGTTAAGTTTTGGTATGGTTTGAATGAATTTTGAATGATGATGAAATAGTTGTAATGAAGCATGTTTGGAGCATGAAATTGGCTGAATATTTTGTATGAATATTGTTTAATTTGGCTTGTAGGATTGACCCATAAAGGGGTGGCAAACTGGCTTTAACCAAGCCTACGTTGTGCCACACGGCCATAGCAGACGGGCGTATTTGTTGGCCGTGGGCTTAAGTCAGTAGCTACTTAAGAATCACACGGTCGTGGCACACGGGCGTGTCTGTTGGTTCTGGGAATAATTCAGTATATAAGCTCTGTTTTGGCACGGCTGGTTCACATAAGCGTGTCTAATGCTCGTGTGGGGCACACGGCTTGGTCACACGGGTGTGTGACCTCAACAGAATTGGAAAAATTTTCTATGTTCTGAATTTTATGAATGTGTTCGGTTTAGCTCTAACCATTCTTAAACGTATGTTTTAGGTCTCGTATACCATATTTAGAGATAATTGCTTATGAAATGATGTTAAATAATACCTGTGATTCTGAATTGGTCTGAAATGTTCTATTTGTCTGGTAATGCCCTTTATCTATTCTAGTGACGGATACGGGATAGGGGTGTTACATGTGCCCCTGTGTCAAGTGTCTTTTTTCTAAAGTTGACTAAAGAACCTAAGGTGTTTTCGAATGATTTTCGATGGGTATTTTGGGTCTTGTAGGCCCATATTAAAAACGTGTTAATAAGTTTGAGAAAGTTTTAAAATTTTCCAAGCCTTAGAGACTTAGAGTTGGTAGTAAACACGAGTTTAAGTTAGGTAATGTCTTGTACACTATCCCGATGTAGGATACGAGTATAGGTTGTTATAATTCTTTTGAGAAAGTAAGGGGTATTCTAAGAGAAGGAGAACATATATGTTTAGGGGATTATTAGAAGAGTGTATCTATTGGATATAGGGTACTCGGGGCCCTAGTTCATATAGGAAAGGGGGAATCTACCAAAAACAAACATTAGGGATCGACTATACAGAGGGCTGGCCATTGGTGAATGGATGACTATGTTCTTGGATGCAGTAATTCAACATTTACCGTATTCTATTTCAGATCATTATCTACTTCTTATATTCACGGATAGGAGAGGCAGTGGCTGGAGAAAGGAAATGTTCCGTTTTAAAGCAAGGTGGACGATGGACTCATTTGAAAAGGAGGTAAAAAGAATCTAGGATTTGTCTTCGTGGGATATTTTTAATAAGCTAGGGAGCCTACGAAAAGGTTTGAAGGTCTGGGCAAGAACGGTTAAGTAGGGATGGGTTGGGTTGAAAAGGGTGTTGATTAAGAAGTTGGAGTAGATGATGGAATAGGAGAGGGATGATGAAAACTTGATAAAGTTTATTGACACAAAAGTCTAATTGAACTTGGAAATTGACAAAGTTGAAGTCTTTTAGGAGTAAAGAGCACGGGCAAATTGACTGAAGCTAGGAGACAAGGATATGACTTTCTTTCACAATTTTGCCTCCCATTGCAGAAGACAAATACAATTAAGGGTTTGAATGATGAAGATAGAAGGGAAGTAAAGGAGAAAGCGGAAATAAAGGTAATAGCTGGAGGCTTTTTTCAAAATTTGTTTGACAACAAATAGGATAGGCGACATGAAACACATCTTATTAGGGGTAGAATGATGCATTTAAAATTATTTAAACATGATGCTAACAGTTAGGTATACGGAGGAAGAGATATATGCGACTTTAAAAGTGTAACATCCCAAATTAGGGCCTAGTCAGAATAATGGTTTTGGGACCACAAACCGATGTTAAAATAATTATTTTATGATCATTATGAGATCTAGGATACAAAAATAAGCATGTGTTAAAGTTTCATGAAGAAATTCTATGTGCAAGGTGTACAATTGGAAATTAAGGACCAAATTGAATAAATTGCAAAATTTGGGTTTTAGAAGAAATTAGTATGAAATTGCTATGGATTATTAATTAGAGGTCCTTAAATATTAACTTTCCCAATTTCTAAGTTTTTGGATAAAAATGGGCATGCATGGAAAATTTTGGAAGTTTAGTAATGAAGGGCATTTTGGTCATTTGGTTAATTAAAGAATAAAAAGGGAAAAATAAGTCAAAATCATGTCATTCATCTTCTCCATGCTGCCAAAATTTGCATGCTCTCCATAACTAGGGTTTTTAACATTTCAAGCTCTATAGTAAGTGCTCATTAGCCCCATTTTTAATGCTCTTCGTATTTTTGAGATCCTCGTAACATGCTCTCTCTATTTCTACCCATATTTCAAGCTAGGGTTCATGTTAAAAAATTTACCCATGCATGAGATATTTGTGTTTTGATGATTTATGGAGGAATATGAGAGTTTAAAGGATAGTAAACAACTTTTACTAAGTGGTTTTTCATGGAAATGGCTTAAGGGACCATTTTGTAAAAGTTGTGAAATGGGTAGAAAAATGTGAGATGAAAGAAAATTTGGGCTGCTATAAGCAAGAAAAATATTCGGCTAGGCTCGGGTAACTTATAAATTTCATGCATTCCATTATACGAGCCTTAGGACTAAATTGTAAAAGTGTGAAAGGTTAGGGGTAAATTGGTCATTTTGCCTGGGGGTGAGTTTTAAATCTTAAAATGAAAAATGTGATGTATTAATAATCAAATTTTATTGATATAGACCCCGAGGAACCAATTCCAGAGGTTGACCGTGGAAAACGAAAGGTTTCAAAATAACTGAAATACGAAACCGAAGTAATTACCAGGTAAGTTCGTATAACCTGAAGTAAAATCTTAATACACTTAAACATGCATGTTCTTGAATGTATGAAAATTTAGATATTCATGGCATGATAATTCATGAAATGTGCTTGTGTAAATGAAAGATGACAAATGTCCCGGTCGAAATAAAAAGGGAGATCCGATGGATAAATTATGGCTTACATGACATGAGATCCTGCATGTGTTGCAGAAAAGAATTTAGCCCAGATGGGTAATCTAATTCTCTCAAAATAGAAAGGATCTAGCCCAGACGGGTGTTCCTTAAGTGATCGAGCCTCTAGAAGAATATGGGTGCATTAAGGATTTAGCCCGGATGGGTAATCTGATTGAGGACTGAATTTAGCCTGGATTAGCAATTCAGATCCGAGCTTGTGACAGCAATTGTAGTTGAGAGGGATTTAGCTTGAACTGGTAATCCCGACATTGCTCTATTAGTTACCACTATGAGGGATTTAGCCTGGACTGGTAATCCCGCCATAAGATATAAGGTTCACGGGGGTGCGTACTCGAGACGATCACTTGTATGACTTGACGGTAATTGGGCTATCCATTGAGATTTCTGAGGAATTCAATGGGATAAACATGAGAAATAGAAATGGAAATATTGAATTGATGAGCTCATCTAAAACTAATGACATGATGTATTGTTATGAGACTAACTTGATGATTGAGTGTATGTGATAGGGAAACTATTTCATGCATGTTGGAATTATTGCCTAAATATAGTTGTATGCTAATTAACCAGTAAGTTTACTTTCCAATTATTCGAACTTACTAAGCATACAAATGCTTACCCCCTTATCTTTTCCCTATCTTATAGAGCTCGTGGACTCGTGAAGATTGGAAGACGGTTGGAGAATCAATTCACTATCGACTTGTTCTGCTTTGGCATATAGTTACTTTTATTTTGTTTAATGGCATATATAGGATTTTTGGTTATTTTGCTATATGTGTCATTTGGCTAGCCAATGTAAGGGCCTAAATGGTATACTTATTCCTTTGTATATGGCCATTAGATATGACTCATATTGATGTAGGTTGTAAACTTACTAATGATGCATGCCTATGTTTAAATGTTTCATGAGATATGATGATAAGGCTTATCATGAATGGATGACTGAAATGGGACCTAATAATTTGAGAGTGGACATAGCATATAATGGTATATGGTTATAATATGGCCTAAGTGTAAAATGTAAAATGTGCTATGTTAATCCCTAATACGAAAAGGATAATTTAACATGTACTAAACCGATGAGACAAGGTTAACATGCAATGAGTTATGTCATAGTTGTTTAAGAGTATAATTAGGCCATGTTAAATACCATTGAAGTCTCTAAGTGTGTATGGATGAAAAAGGGTGACCAAAGGCTTGGAAAATAGACCTAAAAAGGTCCTCATGGGTAGACACGGGGGCATGTGTCTAGGCCACGTGTGATACACGGTCAGCCTCATGGGTGTGTTGCCTGACGTGTGTCCCCTAAACTTAAAATTTTAGGTCAGTTTTCATGTAGTAAACACACGGGTAGAGACACGGCCGTGTGTCTCAATCGTGTGGAGGACACGGCCTAGCACGGGGGCGTGTGCCTTAGCTGTGTGCCTTAAAATGAATGATGACATCATAAACAGAATGTTTGAGTTTTTGAACACGGGCGATGACACAGGCTTGTCTAGGCCGTGTGAGGGACACAGGCGTGTGCTTGGCTGTGTGAAAATCCCTCTAGGTTCAAAATGAAAATTAAACCCAAATAATTCAACACGGGTGGGACACACGGGCGTGTCCCTAAGCACACAGGCGTGTCCCTAAGCACACGGGCGTGTGCTTTGCCTCTACACAGACGTGTGAGGCATAGCCTTAGTAATTTTTCTAAAATTTTCTGTAGTTCTCGTTTTAGACCTGGATCACTTTTAATGTATGTCTTGGACCTTGTAGGTCCATAATCGGGACACTGTGATCTTATTTGGTCAGTTTTAAAATAGAATGAAATTCTAAAACCCGTATTTTCCAAAAGTATCTGAGTATATGTCTAGTAACGCCTCGTACCTTATCCCAGTCTCGGGTACAGGTAAGGGGTGTTACAAAAAGGATATGGGCCCAACAAGGGAACCAAGGGTTGATGGCTTCCCGGTACTATTTTTTCAAAGATGTTGGCATATTGTGGGAGGCGACATTACTTCATTTTGCTTGGATGTCGTAAATGAAGGAAAAGCGTTAGAGCCTATGAATGTTACTAACATAATACTCATTCCTAAAGTGTTGCATCCTAAAATAATGGTGAACTATAAACCTATTAGTTTATGAACATTGTTTATAAAGTGTTAGCAAAAGTGGTATCTAATCGCTTTCAAAAAGTTCTGGAAGTTTGTATTGTAACATCACAAAATAGGGTCTAGTCAGAATAGTGGTTTCAGGACCACAAATCTGACACTAAATATTTATTTTATATTATTATGAGGTTCAGAGTATGATAATATGCATGTGTTAAAATTTCATGAAGAAATTCTTTGAGTAAGGTGTCCAATTGGAAATCAGGGACTAAATTGAATAAATTGCAAAACTTGGATTCTAGAAGCAATTTGTATGAAATTGCTTTATATTATAAATTAGAAGGCCTTGGAGAGCAATTTTCTCAATTTCTATCTTTTTGGACAAAAATGGGCTTGCATGGGTGAAATTTTAAAGAAAGGGCTTAAGGGCATTTTGGTCATTTGGCATTTTAATGAAATAAAATGGGAAAAATGAACCAAAAATCAGCCATGTTCTCCCTTGTACCAGCTAAAATTCTGAAGCCTTCCATAGCTAGGGTTTTCAAGCTTTTCAAGCTTATTAGTAAGTACTCCCAAGCCCCGTTTTTAATGTTCTTTGTATTTTTGAGATCCCGATAGCTTGCCCTCTCCATTTCTACCCATATTTCATTCTAGGTTTTATGTTTAAAAATTTACCCATGCATGATTTACTTGTATTTTGATGGTTTATGGAGGAATGTGAAAGTTGTATGTGTGTTAAACATCTTTTCCTAGGTAAATTTCATGAAAAACTCCTAAAGGGACCTTTTTGCAAAAGTTGTTAAATGTATGGTAGAAATGTGAAAATAATGGAAAATGTAAACTGCCATAAGAGGAAAATAGTGCTTGGCTAGGCTTGGGTAAGATAGAAATTTCATGTGTGTCATTATACGAGCCTAGGAACTAAATCGTAAAAATGTGAAAGGTTAGGGGCACAACGGTCATTTAGATCGAGGGTGGAATTTAGACTTGAAAAGAATAATGTAGGGAATTAATGATTTAATTCTGTTATTATAGACCCCGAGGAACAAATTTCGGAGGTCGATCGAGGAAAACAAAAGGTTTCGGAATAACCGAAACACGGCACAAAAACGAATACCAGGTAAGTTCGGATAACTTAAAGTAAACTCCTAATATGCCTAATTATATGATTTGTGAATGAATGATGTTTGCATTTATTGATGACATAAAAATTTCATGAAATGCATCTTTGATAATGATACGTTGAAAAATGTCTCGATTGAGGTTTAAAATGGGAATTCGATGGATAAACCATGATTTACAAGCGAATTGAGATCCTGCATGTGTTGCAGAAAGGATTTAGCCCGGATGGGTAATCCATTGATCTCAATTATAAAAAGGATCTAGCTCGGACAGGTGTTTCTTTGGATGATCGAGGCTCCCGAAGAATACATGTGCATTATGGATTTAGCCCGAATGGGTAATCCAATTAAGGTCTGAATTTAGCCTGGACTGGTAATTCAGATCCGAGCTTAATAAAGGTGTTTGTTGTTATAAGGGGATTTAGCCTGGACTGGCAATCTCGACATCACCTTATGAGTTTTGTAATGGGGGGATTTAGCCTGGACTGGTAATCCCGTCATAAAATGTGAGGTTTACGGAAGTGCACACTTGAAATAATTATCCTTATGAATTGACGGTTAATGGATATTCCATTGAGATTTCCTGGAAACTTAACGGGATTAACATGAGAAGGATGTATATCAATGAAACGATGGATGATGAGTTCATCTAGGATAAATTACATGGTGCTTTGTTATGTGACTAACTCATTGATTTGGTGCATGTGATTGGGAACCATTTCATACTTGTTGGGTTCATTATCTATTATGGATGTATGCTAATTACTTGGTAAGTTTACTTTTCGTTTATTCAAGCTTACTAAGCATGTAAATGCTTACCCCTCTCATTTCCCTTGTTTTAGAGAGCTCGAGGAGAGTCAGCACACTATCAACTAGACCAGCTTTGGTATAAAGACATTTTTATTTTGTTCAATGGCATGTATAGGACTCTTGAGTATTTTGTTATATGTGTCAATTGATTTGCCAAATAAAGGCATGTAAAGATGTATCTATGTTTTTTTTTTGTATATGGCCATAGGAATTGGCTTATTTTGAAGTAGGCTATGACCTACAAAATTTCCATGCACGTTTATATTCATATATGATGGTTTGTTTCCAATTGGCAATGAGTCACAAGAACGAACCAATCTTTAATGTGTTAAAGTGACATGGAAACCCATAAATATAAGATGGGAATTAACCTGACATATGTGAAACCAATGATATGAGGTTTCTATGCAATTAGTTTTGCCAAGAACATTTATAAGAATATAATCATGCTTTGCTTTTTATTTGATAATCATTAAGTATAAGTGTTGAAAAAGTTGACCAAAGGCTTGGAAAATAGCCTATTAGGGTCCATAGGTTGGACACACGGGCGTGTGTCTAGGCCGTGTGTGATAGATGGACTACTCCCATGGGTTGTGTGATATGGCAATGCGTCCCCTGCACCTAAAAGTTTAAGTCAGGTTGTACACGGGGTGGCCACACGGGAGTGTGTCTTGGCCGTGTGCCCCTAATTGTATGATAAGGTTAAATTCAGTGTTGCACATGGGCTGAGGGCATGGGACTGTCCCAAGCCACACGGGCGTGTGTGATCACACGGCCCCACCCACACGTGCATGTGACACTTCAAGGTAAAGGAAATTTTTCCAAGGTACCCAAAGTTTATCGAATGTCCCTGATTTTGTCCCGAACTGCCCCTAGGTATGTTTTAGGCCTCGAAGGCCTGTTTAAGGGACGAGACGTACATATTTGAAAATTTTTAAATTTGAGTGAAACTCGGTGACCTGATTTAATATTTTTGTGAATGTGAAACCCCGGTAACACCTTGAACCCTATCCCGACGTCGGATAAGGGTGAGGGGTGTTACATGTAGTGATAATACTCAAAGTGCATTTGTGACAAGCCATCTGATTTCAAATAATGTGTTGCTAGCATATGAAATATTGCATACATTCTGTTAGAAGAGATTAGGGAGGAAAGGCTTTAGGGCAATTAAACTAGACATGAGTAAAACTTATGATTTGGTTGAATAAGGCTTCATAACGGCAATGATAGAATGAATGGGGTTTGATGAACGGTGAGTGGATACCATTATGAAATGTGTTACAAGGTTTCGTACTCAGTGAATAGTAATGGGAGAATAGGAAAGTCTTTTTACCCTTCCAAAAGTCTTTGGCAAGAGGATCCTTTGAATCCTTTTTTATTTTTAATTTGTAATGAGGAGCTTTCTACTATCATGCGTCTTGCTCTAAAGGATGGGCAGTGCCAAGGCTAGTAGGAGGAGACTAAAGACATTACATCTACTTTTTGTAGATGATTGTGTTCTTTTTGGAGAATCCACTGAGAGAGGAGCTTAAATTTTAAAGGAAATCTTGAAGGAGTATGAATTGTGCTCAGGTTAGTGTGTCAATTTTGATAAATCCATAGTATTTTATAACTCAAATGTTCTTGAAGCGAATATAAAGCTGATATCGCGTAGATTGGGTCCTTGATATTTGAATGATCAGGAGAAGTACTTAAGTTACCCAACCTTGTGGGGAGAAGGAAAAAGGCCTCGTTCTAACTTTTGAAAGATAGAATAAAAAAGAGGTTGATGGTTGGGGCACAAGATTTCTTTCATAAGGGGCCAAGGAGGTTTTTATAAAGTCCATGCTACAAGCCATACCTATATACTTGATAAGCTACTTTTTGCTACCTAAAACATTGTTTGGGGAATTGGAAAGCATTATGGCGAGGTTTTGGTGGTAGAAGGGGAATGGGAGAAAGGGATTCATTGGCGTGAGTGAAGTTGACTTTGTGTGTTGAAAGAGGAAGGGGGTTTGGGTTTTCGTAGTTTGGAGAAATTCACATTGCTCTTCTATCCAAACAAGGATGGAAACTAATTAATTATCTTGATTCATTATTAGCTCATGCACTAAAAGCTAAATGCTATCCAAATTCAGATTTTTTAAATGAACGTTTAGGGAATTTTCCCTCTTACACTTGGAAAAGTATTTGGCCAACGGGAGGACTATTACAGGAAGGTTTGTGCTGGAGGTGGTTCGAGCGAAAAATTTCAATATCTGAGCATGCATAGATACCAGGTTTAGTTAATTATAAATTAAGTTCTAGTATGAATAATAATAATTATAATGTGTAACACCCCAAAATAGGGCCGAGGAGTTTTACGGGTATTTTGGGAATTTTGGCCTATTTGAGTTAGGAATTTCGTAAGGTTAGTACTTGATAGTATTTTCAACTAGGGCATCTGAATTGTCAAATCAGATTCTAAAAAAGTGTTCTAGAAACCCTTAATTTTTGAAAAAGGTCTGATTTTTAGCAAAGTCAAAATAGTAGGCATTTATGTTGCAGTTTTACCATTTTATAAAATTGAACCTATTTCATCCCCTTCAACATGTTTTTCTCGTCTATTCCTTTTTGGTTTCAAGCTTGTGCCGCCCATTTTTCTTTCCCTTACTATTCCATTGATTTTTTATTCCTAAATCATAACATATTGATTCCAAAGTCATTTATTATCATAAACCTTCAAGAAAAACACTAAAAACTCCAGAGGTTTCATTATCTTATTCAAACGTGATGTTTTAGGATTTTCACCAAAAACTTGTTCATTCTTTTGCAAAGTTAATCATTCATGTATTCATAAGTTTTTAATGTTATTTAGACTCTAAACCTAAATTTTAGCCCTCGAATCACATATTTTAAATAAAAGCTGAAAATAAACAGTTAATGGTGGATCTCGTGATTTTGCATAAGAACTTGGTTTCAAAGTGTTTTTCAACTTCTTTTAGCATGATTAGAAGGTTTTCAAACTTATCTTATAGTTTTGTCAATGATTTCTCATGTTTTAATGAAATTTTTGAGCATTGCCTAAAAGATGTTGATACCATAAATTGAGTAGATTTGTCTAGTTTGAAGGTTGGGAATTGGGTGTAAATGAATAATTAAATGAACAGAACTATTTTCAAGCAAAAAGGTCGAGTATAGTTTGAGATATTATTATATAAAGTTTGTTATGTTAATAGTTTGAATTACATGGGGACTTAGCTTAAGACTTGTGTTTTAGTTAGTTCAAGTGAATATTTGGTTGATGTTTGACTATGGTTAATTGTATGATTATATGTGTTAAGCTTCGGATTCATTAGAGCTTGCTACGAGCTAGAGAAACAATAGCTGAGATTTCAGTTTTTGACAAAAGCATAAAGTAGTGAGTGTATGGAATTGTTACTCGTAAACACGAGTCATGTGTTGTTCGGGAATTTAGATGTAGCCTAAACCCCTACTCTAAATTTTGAATGTAAGTTTTCTTGAACTATACTTGCCTTGTGGTTATGTGGTTATATAATGTGAATGGTATGTGATATATGGACATGGTGCTTATTGTAACACCCCGAACCCGAGACCGACACCGGAGTCGAACACGAGGTGTTAACAGACTTTAAACCCCTTATAAAAATATTTCCCAGACGCTGCCCAATCTGCGTACTAGTCGCTTTAAAAACCATATCTTGAGTTTCACAACTCGAAAATCAGTTTCGTGATTTTTCCCTGAAACTAGACTCATATGCCCATCTACATATTTTTTTCTAGAATTTTTGGTCAGGCCAATTAGTACAGTTTATTAGTCAAATTCCCCCATGTTACAGGGATCGACTACACTGACCTTTGCGCATTACGACTTGGATATCTCCCTGCACAGAGCTTCAATACTGATACCGTTTGTTTCTATGGAAACTAGACTCAGAGAGGAATCTATACATATATGGTATGACTCCTAATTATCTCTGGTTAATTTATAATGAATTTCCAAAGTCGGAACAGGGAATCCAGAAACCGTTCTGGCCCTGTCTCACGAGAACCTGAATATCTCTTAACATACTGTCCATATGATCGTTTAGTTACTTTCCTATGAAAATAGATTCATCAGGGTTCGTTTACATAATTTATTCACTATTTAATTCCATTCCTACTATTTTTAGTGATTTTCCAAATCTACATCACTGCTGCTGTCAGCATCTGCCTTTAAGGTAGACTTTACCTATTTCATAGTTTCCATGATTCAACTAGCCCTTTTAGCATGAGTAGCACAAATGATGATGGTGATTAACCATTCCCATGGCCAATCCTTGTCAAGCATATTCACACTAAATGATTATAACATTATACTCAAACATATATAAGCCATTTTCGCATGGCTAACCAAAATTATACAAGTCCAAAGGGTCCATGACCCACAACAAACGGGTAGTCCTATACATGCCATATCCAGAGTTCAACTAAAAGAGTACCAAAAGAGCTTTGATAGTGTGGATGACTTCGACTTCGATGATCCCGAATCTGATAGCTAACGAACAATATCTATAAAACAGAGAGCCAAAGCAACGGGGTAAGCATTTTAAAGCTTAGTAAGTTTCAAGTAATGAAATCGGCTTTGACTAAAGTATTGCATTCACATAGCTAAATAAATCACTTTATTAATTCACATTCTCATAAGCATACTTACTTCACACTTCATCAACATATACACACACAAGGTATCAACCTATCTAAAAGCCGAAAATTCGTTAGTCGATTGAACGAATATTATTTAAAACGAATCGACTTTTTTTTTTCGAAGCACATGCAAACATACCTTATCGTTTGGGTTTATCGAGCGTATTAATTGAATTTATTGCAGCACAAAACGCTCACATTCAAACCCAAGTTTCTTCGGAATTTAGCCGGTTATAACCACAAGCTCAATTGCCTTCGGGTCTTAACCCGGGTATAGCAACTCGCACGAATGCCTTCGGGTCTTAACCCGGGTATAGCAACTCGCACGAATGCCTTCGGGTCTTAGCCCGGATATATCAACTTGCACAATTGCCTTCGGGTCTTAGCCCGGATATATCAATTCGCACAAACGCCGTCGGGTCTTATCCCGGATATATCAATTCGCACAAATGCCTTCGGGTCTTATCCCGGATATATCAATTCGCACAAATGCCTTCGGGTCTTAGCCCGGATATATCAATTCGCACAAATGCCTTCGGGTCTTAGCCCGGATATATCAATTCGCACAAATGCCTTCGGGTCTTAGCCCGGATATATCAATTCGCACAAATGCCTTCGGGTCTTAGCCCGGATATATCAATTCGCACAAATGCCTTCAGGTCTTAGCCCGGATATATCAATTCGCACAAATGCCTTCGGGTCTTAGCCCGGATATCATTCAATTCGCACAAATGCCTTCGGGTCTTAACCCGGATATATCAATTCGCACAAATGCCTTCGGGTCTTAGCCCGGATATATCAATTCGCACAAATGCCTTCAGGTCTTAGCCCGGATATATCAATTGCACAAATGCCTTCGGGTCTTAGCCCGGATATCATTCAAATGCTCATGCACACATATATCAACAATCATGACACATCCATATTTCACTTTCGTTACTAAGGCTCAAACACAAAGCATTTATTAAACCTTTCCAATTTCGGCTCAATAGCCACACACAAAGAGCATGATTTCAATTGGCTTTATAACATAGTCTCTATGCACATTTGACTATCCATCATAGTATGACTAATCATTTCAATATAATTCAAGTAGGGTCATTACTCGAAGACTTACCTCGGATGTTGTCGAACGACTTCAATCGCTATTCAATTACTTTTTCCTTCCCTTTATCGGATTTAGTTCCCCTTTGCTCTTGAGCTTATTCAAGACTAGAAGGAGTGGCCGGATGTTTTACTTCCCCTTCCCCCTTCTTCTTAGCATTTTCGGCCAAGGATGAAGATGAAAAAGGATGAACACATTTTTTTCTCCTTTCTTTTCTTTAGCTCACGGCTAGCAAGAACATGAATGATGATCTTTTTTTTTTCATTACTTTTCTTTTATTCTCTCTTTTATTTATTTTATTACTAACATTTTATGACACAAAATAACATATTTTATTTGTGCCATACTTATGCCATAATTTCAATATAATAAAAAAATTGCACAAATGCTTATCATGCCCATCATGGCCGGCCACTAGGTTTTAAGGTGGGAAATTTGACATGCAAATCCACCTATTTCATACTATAAGTTATTTGGCCACTATAAATTAGCCCATAGCATTTGCAAAAATTTTCACATGAGTCATTTTTCATAATTTCACTCACAATTGGCAAAATCAAAGCATGAAATTTTCACACATGCACTTTCACATGAAATAAACATAGAATATAACATCTAATTATTTTTGTGACTCGGTTTAGTGGTCCCGAAACCACTTTCCGACTAGGGTCAATTTAGGGCTGTCACAACTCTCCCCCACTTAAGAAATTTTCGTCCCCGAAAATCTTACCGATAAATAGGTTTGGGTATCGTTCTTTCATCGAGCTCTCGGTTTCCCAAGTAGCTTCCTCGATCCCGTGTTTGAACCATAACACCTTAACTAACGGAACCCTTCTGTTTCGCAACTCTTTCACTTCACGAGCTAGAATACGAATCGGTTCTTCTTCATAACTCAAGTCAGATTGAATTTCAACTTCCGAGGGATTAATCACATGTGACGGATCGGATCTATAACGTCGAAGCATCGAAGCATGAAAAATGTTGTGAATCCTTTCAAGTTCAGGGGGTAAAATCAATCTATACGCCACTGGACCAATTCTTTCGGATATTTCATACGGCCCAATGAACCTTGGACTCAATTTGCCCTTACGGCCAAATCTGAGTACCTTTTTCCAAGGCGAAACTTTAAGAAACACTTTATCTCCAACCTGATATTCAATGTCTTTTCTTTTCAAATCCGCATACGACTTTTGACGATCTGTGGCTACGTTCAGACTTTCACTTGTTGACATATTAAACATCTCGAAACAAAATCGGAGATGTCTCGTTTCATACCATGCCACCAAAATCGACGTTTCAAATCGTTGTACATTTTCGTATTCCCCGGGTGAATTGACATTCGGCTACAATGGGCTTCGTTCAGAATCATCGAAATGAGTTCTGAATTCCTTGGAACACACAAACGACTTCCGAACCTCAAACAATCATCATCATCGATTTGAAACTCCGATTCCTTGTTCGGAACACACTCAGCCCGTTTTGCAACCAATTCATCATCGACTTTCTGAGCTTCACGAATTTGATGAATCAATAATGGTTTGGCTTTTAATTCAGCTACTAACACATTGTCGGGTAGAACAGACAAGTGTACATTCATCGCTCGCAAAGAAAATAGTGATTTCTGGCTTAAGGCGTCCGCAACCACATTAGCCTTTCCCGGGTGATAATTAATGACCAGCTCATAATCTTTCAACAACTCAAGCCAACGCCTTTGTCGCAGATTCAAGTCTCGCTGGGTCATCAAATATTTGAGACTTTTGTGATCCGAAAGTACATGGCACTTCTCACCAAACAAATAATGTCGCCATATTTTCAAAGCAAATACGATGGCAGCTAGTTCGAGATCATGGGTTGGATAATTGCTCTCGTGTGGCTTCAATTGTCTTGACGCATAGGCCACAACTCGACCTTCTTGCATCAATACGCAACCCAACCCAAGTAGGGATGCGTCACTATAAATGACAAACTCTTTGCCTGATTCGGGTTGCACTAAAATTGGAGCTTCAGTCAAATGAGTTTTCAGTTGATCGAAACTTTTCTGACATTTCTCCGTCCATTCGAACTTAACATCCTTTTGAAGTAGCTTCGTCATTTGTGTGGCTATCATCAAGAAACCTTTGACAAATCATCGGTAATAACCGGCGAGTCCCAAAAAGCTCCGAACCTCAGTAATATTTCTCGGAGGTTTCCAGTTAAGTATGGCTGAGATTTTGTTCGGGTCAACTCGAATACCCGATGCGGATATCACATGACCCAAGAAGCTAACCTCTCTTAACCAGAACTCACACTTACTGAACTTAGCATATAACTGCTTATCCAGCAAAATTTGTAACACTAGCCTCAGATGCTCGGCATGTTCGGTCTCATCTCTTGAATAGACCAGGATGTCATCAATGAACACAACTACGAACCGATCCAAATATGGTCTGAAGATCCGATTCATCAAATCCATAAATACCGCAGGGGCATTAGTGAGCCCAAACGGCATCACTAAGAATTCGTAGTGACCATATCTCGTTCTGAAGGCAGTTTTGGGTATGTCCGAATCTCGAATTCGCAACTGATAATAGCCCGATCTCAAATCTATTTTTGAGGACACTGAGGCTCCCTTCAGTTGGTCGAACAAATCATCGATGCGCGGCAACGGATATTTGTTCTTTATCGTCACTTTATTCAGTTGACGATAGTCAATGCACAACCTCATGGTTCCGTCCTTCTTTTTCACGAACAATACTGGTGCACCCCAAGGTGAGAAACTTGGTCGAGCAAAACCTCTATCCGTCAATTCTTGCAACTGAGCCTTCAACTCTTTTAACTCGGTTGGTGCCATACGATACGGAGCTATCGAAATCGGCGTAGTTCCAGGTACAAGCTCAATACCAAACTCTACCTCCCAAACAGGTGGTAAACTCGGTAATTCTTCAGGAAAAACATCCGGGTATTCACAAACCACCGGCACAGATTCGGGTTTCTTTTCTAATTCTTTGTCATCAAGTACATACGCAAGGTATGCTTCGCAACCTTTTCTTACATATTTCTGTGCCAACATTGAGGATATTACAGCTGGCAACCCATCCAAGTCCGCCGGAAAACAGGAACCTCGGATTACTAGGGGACATTTCTTACACACTTTGTCGACAAGCACGTAACGACTCAAGGGATTTGACACCCGAATTACGAACTCAGTAGACTCAATAGGTAAAGTCTTACTGGATGCTAAGGTTTCACGTATGTAAGAATGAGTAGAACCGGGGTCAATCAAAGTAATTACATTAGTATCAAAGAGAGTAAAAGTACCGGTAATAACATCAGGCGAAGAAGCACCCTCGCGGGCACGTATAGCATAAGCTCTAGCAGGCGCACGAGCCTCGGATCTGGTCGTAGCATCTCTAGATCCTCTCTGACCACCACTAGCATTGCCCGTATTTCTAGATGGTCTACCTCGAGCAGTGGTAGCACCCGGTTTCTCACTCTGATTTACATTCTGTTCAGACATCCTCGGGCAATCTTTAATGAAGTGGTCAACTGATCCACACTTGTAACAGCAGCGGTCATGGAATCTACAACTCCCCGAATGCCATTTACCACAATATCGACATTCTGTTCTGTCTCGGCGTTCATTCCCAACACTGGCGATCGAAGTGCCTCGAGTACCCACAGGGGGTCGATCACGATCTCGTCTAAAAAGGCCCGAAGTGCCTCTAGACCGACCCACATCATCTCGAAATTTCTTCGATGCCTGTTGAAGAGACTTTCCCGAGGATCTTTTACGAAACTCTCCAGTTCTCACATCAACTTTTTGTTTTTCTATTCTAAACTCTTCGGCTTTACAAGCTCGCTCGACATCTTCGCTATCCGTAGCCTTAAATTCAGTAGCCCCATGTTTTCGGATTTTGTCAACTGGGGGCTTATTTGACCTTATTTGGTCAGTTACCGGAGGTATTGTAGGTGCGGGGGTTGTATTAGTCGGGAATGGAGGTTGTGGAACAGCCGTATTAGTTCGAATGTATTGGTTAAACCAATCATTCATCACGCTATAGAAAGCTTGTCTAGCTTCATCATTCGGGTTACTAGCATTCGGTTGAGAGTCCGCCGGCGCTGTCCCTTGTGCGGGAGCAGGCGCTACACTCTCAAGATCATCAGCTACCACTCGGTCGGGATCGGGATCCATTACTATAATTAAACACATTTGCAAATGTCAGAAATCACCACACTATCAGAAAATCACATAAAATGGCATGTATAGCTAGACCCAACGCATTACGGTAATCCTAGAATCGACTAAACCGTGGCTCTGATACCAATCAAATGTAACACCCCGAACCCGAGACCGACACCGGAGTTGAACACGAGGTGTTAACAGACTTTAAACCCCTTATAAAAATATTTCCCAGACGCTGCCCAATCTGCGTACTAGTCGCTTTAAAAAATCATATCTTGAGTTTCACAACTCAAAAATCAGTTTCGTGATTTTTCCCTGAAACTAGACTCATATGCCCATCTACATATTTTTTTCTAGAATTTTTGGTCAGGCCAATTAGTACAGTTTATTAGTCAAATTCCCCCATGTTACAGGGATCGACTACACTGACCTTTGCGCATTACGACTTGGATATCTCCCTGCACAGAGCTTCAATACTGATGCCGTTTGTTTCTATGGAAACTAGACTCAGAGAGGAATCTATAAATATATGGTATGACTCCTAATTATCTCTGGTTAATTTATAATGAATTTCCAAAGTCGGAACAGGGAATCCAGAAACCGTTCTGGCCCTGTCTCACGAGAACCTGAATATCTCTTAACATACTGTCCATATGATCGTTTAGTTACTTTCCTATGAAAATAGATTCATCAGGGTTCGTTTACATAATTTATTCACTATTTAATTCCATTCCTACTATTTTTAGTGATTTTCCAAATCTACATCACTGCTGCTGTCAGCATCTGCCTTTAAGGTAGACTTTACCTATTTCATAGTTTCCATGATTCAACTAGCCCTTTTAGCATGAGTAGCACAAATGATGATGGTGATTAACCATTCCCATGGCCAATCCTTGTCAAGCATATTCACACTAAATGATTATAACATTATACTCAAACATATATAAGCCATTTTCGCATGGCTAACCAAAATTATACAAGTCCAAAGGGTTCATGACCCACAACAAACGGGTAGTCCTATACATGCCATATCCAGAGTTCAACTAAAAGAGTACCAAAAGAGCTTTGATAGTGTGGATGACTTCGACTTCGATGATCCCGAATCCGATAGCTAACGAACAATATCTATAAAACAGAGAGCCAAAGCAACGGGGTAAGCATTTTAAAGCTTAGTAAGTTTCAAGTAATGAAATCGGCTTTGACTAAAGTATTGCATTCACATAGCTAAATAAATCACTTTATTAATTCACATTCTCATAAGCATACTTACTTCACACTTCATCAACATATACACACACAAGGTATCAACCTATCTAAAAGCCGAAAATTCGTTAGTCGATTGAACGAATATTATTTAAAACGAATCGACTTTTTTTTTCGAAGCACATGCAAACATACCTTATCGTTTGGGTTTATCGAGCGTATTAATTGAATTTATTGCAGCACAAAACGCTCACATTCAAACCCAAGTTTCTTCGGAATTTAGCCGGTTATAACCACAAGCTCAATTGCCTTCGGGTCTTAACCCGGGTATAGCAACTCGCACGAATGCCTTCGGGTCTTAACCCGGGTATAGCAACTCGCACGAATGCCTTCGGGTCTTAGCCCGGATATATCAACTTGCACAATTGCCTTCGGGTCTTAGCCCGGATATCTCAATTCGCACAAACGCCGTCGGGTCTTAGCCCGGATATATCAATTCGCACAAATGCCTTCGGGTCTTATCCCGGATATATCAATTCGCACAAATGCCCGGATATATCAATTCGCACAAATGCCTTCGGGTCTTATCCCGGATATATCAATTAGCACAAATGCCTTCGGGTCTTATCCCGGATATATCAATTCGCACAAATGCCTTCGGGTCTTAGCCCGGATATATCAATTCGCACAAATGCCTTCGGGTCTTAGCCCGGATATATCAATTCGCACAAATGCCTTCAGGTCTTAGCCCGGATATATCAATTCGCACAAATGCCTTCGGGTCTTAACCCGGATATATCAATTCGCACAAATGCCTTCGGGTCTTAGCCCGGATATATCAATTCGCACAAATGCCTTCAGGTCTTAGCCCGGATATATCAATTCGCACAAATGCCTTCAGGTCTTAGCCCGGATATATCAATTCGCACAAATGCCTTCGGGTCTTAGCCCGGATATCATTCAATTCGCACAAATGCCTTCGGGTCTTAACCCGGATATATCAATTCGCACAAATGCCTTCGGGTCTTAGCCCGGATATATCAATTCGCACAAATGCCTTCAGGTCTTAGCCCGGATATATCAATTCGCACAAATGCCTTCGGGTCTTAGCCCGGATATCATTCAAATGCTCATGCACACATATATCAACAATCATGACACATCCATATTTCACTTTCGTTACTAAGGCTCAAACACAAAGCATTTATTAAACCTTTCCAATTTCGGCTCAATAGCCACACACAAAGAGCATGATTTCAATTGGCTTTATAACATAGTCTCTATGCACATTTGACTATCCATCATAGTATGACTAATCATTTCAATATAATTCAAGTAGGGTCATTACTCGAAGACTTACCTCGGATGTTGTCGAACGACTTCAATGGCTATTCAATTACTTTTTCCTTCCCTTTATCGGATTTAGTTCCCCTTTGCTCTTGAGCTTATTCAAGACTAGAAGGAGTGGCCGGATGTTTTACTTCCCCTTCCCCCTTCTTCTTAGCATTTTCGGCCAAGGATGAAGATGAAAAAGGATGAACACATTTTTTTCTCCTTTCTTTTCTTTAGCTCACGGCTAGCAATAACATGAATGATGATCTTTTTTTTTTTCATTACTTTTCTTTTATTCTCTCTTTTATTTATTTTATTACTAACATTTTATGACACAAAATAACATATTTTATTTGTGCCATACTTATGCCATAATTTCAATATAATAAAAAAATTGCACAAATGCTTATCATGCCCATCATGGCCGGCCACTAGGTTTTAAGGTGGGAAATTTGACATGCAAATCCACCTATTTCATACTATAAGTTATTTGGCCACTATAAATTAGCCCATAGCATTTGCAAAAATTTTCACATGAGTCATTTTTCATAATTTCACTCACAATTGGCAAAATCAAAGCATGAAATTTTCACACATGCACTTTCACATGAAATAAACATAGAATATAACATCTAATTATTTTTGTGACTCGGTTTAGTGGTCCCGAAACCACTTTCTGACTAGGGTCAATTTAAGGCTATCACACTTATGGTAAAAAGTGTAATTGTGTACATGTGGTAAGTGTGTGATATATATGTTATATGACTATGATAGTGTCTTGCAAAAATTGCTAATATGCAGTGTCAGTGCACAGTTATTCAGTAAGTAATTATACGCTATTTTCGGATATTTTGACTTTATAATCTTGGAACCATTGGATATAGTTGGCATGCCATAGGATTGGGGGTACTCACTTATATGTATAGAGGTTTTAGGCATTGGGGCCCTGGGACATGTTTGGAAGGATAAGGGAATGCGAGCTAAACACCATTCAGCAGGACATGTGAGGGAAATAAGGAGAGTGTTAGCTATATGCTTCACTTTTGGGACATGTTTGCCTCTACAAGTCTATGTGGTGTAAGGAGATCCGTGTATCCGATGTGTGTTGATATTGCTCAATACATATTTCATAGTCCAAGTGCCATTTTATCTCATTTTATTTCATTTTATCTTGTTTTATCTCTTTTTATCTTATATTATATGACTTTTTGGAATATCTGTTATTCTTGAATAATTGTATATATTTGCTATGAAAAGACTCTTAGATTATACATGTTTTAATACTAGATGATGCTAAACTTAAGAATGTACTATTCATGAATAAATGACTGGGTGTGTTGCATGATGAAATGTTTATGATGTGGTTATTCTTTCATTCATTGAGTTTGCAAAAGCTTATCCCCTCATTTCAACATTGCAAACTAAAGATCTTGGTATGGGCAGTGTGGTTTCCAAGGGAGTGATCCAAGGAAGTCCAATCATTCTTCGTAGGTGCTTAATTATTCTTGTTTATTTTGGGGAAATAGGCAATATGGTAGAACCTATTAGAGTTGTTTATTTTGGACATTTGAGCTTCCTTATGTGAACTTCATGTTATTATTAAGCTAGAATACTTAGTCATTGATGTTAGCATGATGACAAACATTCAGACTCGGTTTTGGTGTTTTATGCTATCGATTAAGCCATATGAATAATTATTGAACTTAGTACTTGATGCATGTTGTTTAAGAACTATTTGAGATAAATTAATTGCATTCCTATGTTGTAATTTTAGTTCCAATAGCAGAGGTATCAATATTGGGCTTTAAAAATCAATACCACTGTGAATTAAAATGTACAGGAAACAGAATCTCTCGAGTATCGATACTCAGGGAAAAATATCGGTACTTGGTTCGGAGGTACCGATAATTTTCAACAGATGGGTTTTTAATTGAGAAACAAAATGCTCAGTTGGTATCATTTTTTTCAAGTGTTATCGTTACCATTATAGTAAAATATCAATACCTGATTATCAGTATCGATACCTACGGACACGTTTGTGAAATTTTGTTGATTGGCCCTTAAGCATGATTCTAGTTATTTGTGTGATTGATTTACGAAATACTTTGCATGTAATAATGATAATTAACCATTTGAACGTATCAAAATTTGATTGACTTAACAAATGAATTTCAATTTATTGAATCTAGATTTCTTTTTAATGTAAATGAGACGAGACGATGGTGTGACATCTTATATCCGGGCCTGACGACTAGGCCTGGTATAGGGTGTTACATAATATGTCATTGGTTACGAAGCTGATTAATAAAAATAGCAGAGAAAGGAAAAAGGAATTGATTATCAATACTTTCTAAGAAGTTGATACGGTCAGGATACTCTGAATTCCCTTAGCGAAGGAAAGTCACGATGATATGGTGGTATGCTGAGGCGAACCTTTAGGAGAATTTTTTGTCCGTAGTGTCTATAAACTATTACAAGTAGGTATTTCAGCTCCTAATTTTAATGAATTACAAACCATTTATAGAGTTTCTATAGGAAGCTATGAAGCCTAAAACTTCCAACTAAACTAAAAATCACAATTTGGAGGATATCCAGGAGATTTATTCCTACATTTTCTAATTTGAACTAAAAAAAACTGGTGGCCAACATGGTGTGTCCTAGGTGTGCAAGGGCTATTGAGACCCTAGACCATGTTTTTGGAGAGTGTCTTGTTCCAATAGAAGTATAGTCATTCTTAAGTTTTACATGGGTTTTAACTAAATTAGATTTGGATTGCTTTGAGTGGCTTACTTGGGTTTTCAAAGAGAGTTCTTTGTTCCAACGAAGGTTGTTTGGTTGCGCTCTATAACTATTTGGTTTAACAGAAACAAGCGAGCACATGAAAGGCAGATTAACTCAGGAAAGGAAATCTCAAATGAAATTTTCAAGTACTTAAAAGAATTAGATGAATCAGAGTTAAAGGTCTCTACTAGAAGTAGTGAGATCGTGGAATGGGTACTCCATCTGGGACGCTCATCAAAATAAACTTTGACAGACCTTTTGCTAGACACATGTGTAGATCGAGTTCTAGAGTAGTAGCAAGAAATTTCGCAGGATAGGTTTTGGTAGTAAGAATAGTTTTGCATGAAGATGTTGATTCCGTATTTGCAATGGAGGCCCTTGCATACTCATGGGCGGTAGAAACAGGGGTGGAAATATGTTTATTAGAAACAACAACAGAAGGGGATGCATTAAAAATTATTAAAAATACTAGTCAAATCTATCAAATAAATCAAAGATCGGAGCTCATATAAGGAACATTAAACAAATTTCGAAATGATTTAGGTGGGTACGATTCAAGCACGTGAAAAAGATGTCGAATCAATCTCCCATGTCCTAGCTATTGAGAATTTAAAGAGCGAATAATAGACTTACCTAGAGGGAGGGGTTCCTAGCTTTGCAGTGTGGATGATGGGGGAGTAGTGGCTGGGGGAACCTTATTGAGATGGGTTTTCTGCTAGAAAGTCTATGTAAAAAGGGAATGACAGAAAGGAGAAATGGAAATGGGAAAATGTTCCTTAGAAATTGAAACAGTCAATTTTGAAAAGCGAAATGAATTGATGGCACGAGTGTTAGTTATTAAATATGTAAGTTTTGGTGTTTTAGTTTACATGATAGGCTTTAAGGCCGGTCTGTTGGGACTTGGGCTGAATTTGCTATTGTTTATTTATTTAATAAAAGCCCAGTCTATTTGATTTCAAAAAAAATATATGTTCTTTAAATTGGAATTTAGTCATATTTTCAACAAGATTTTAATTTGGTTTGTTTAATTTTTTTACTTTAACTCGAACAAATTTATTCAATTTGGCTTGACTCAAATTTCATTTCATTGGAATCGATTCAAAAAATTTCATATCAAGCTAGGATGATAAAATATGATTTTTCAACTTGATTAACTAAAAATTTCTCTTAATTCAATCAAATACTTACCTATAGAAATTTGTCACAAAGTGTTTGTATATGGAGAAGCTCATCTACTTTAAGCCTTGATGGCCTAATAAAGCAGTTACGAAAATTTAGGGCTACCTTGGTAATATGAAAAGCAATATTAGAAAATATGTAATATGATAAGATTTGATTTTTATAAATTTAAAGGATTGAGTCAATCCTTTAAGAATCTCAATTGTAGATAGGCTTTCATCTCAACCGTTGATGTAACTCAATCTATACTACTGGTTTTGGAGATGTCAACTATAAATAGAGGCCTTCCCCCTATTTGTAAGAATCCCATCCCATTCTTTGTATTCTTTTCAGAGTAAAAGAATACTTTGAAAGCATTTACTGAAGCACTTTGCGTGCTTTACTTTCTTGTGGAATTTTTTGTTATTTCGTTTTGAGTTGCTTTATCTTTATTTTCGATGCCGTTAAGAATTTCTACCTAGAATTCTTACTTTACAAGAGTTAGGTTGACTTAGATGAATCTGAACTAAAGAAATTGCCTAAGATCGCTTGAATTGCGATACTAAAGTTCTAGCTCCATGACAGTTGGTATTCATGCTAAGGTTTTGAAGGCATCGTTCGAGATGACGAAAAGAGTAGAAGATCAAGTAAAGCATATAGAGACTCATGGGAGGTTTAGGAAAGCTAGCTGATCAAGGGACATGCTATCTACTTTAGAAGGTCAAGTGGTCAATTTCGAGGAGTCCATGAGGGACATGAGGGAGACACTTGAGGAAGTCGAGAGACGCACCGATGAGTTGGACTTAATGAAGGAGAAAATTACAAAATTTGTGTTGGAGTCTTTCAGTTCCACTACGAACAAGTTGACGATAAAGGATGATGCTCTCGAGGCCATGGTGATGGCCTTGAAGTAAGAGATTGCGAAGCTCAAGGGGAAGCTCACGATTTACAATGTTGCTTTGAGTAATGGGATGTTGGCTTAGGTACTGAAGCAACACAAGATGGATGTTCCCAAACTAGAAGAGTTTAAAGGGAAAAGGTTTGCAAATGAAGTGGACAACTTTCTTTGGGGAGTAGAACAATACTTCTATGCGATGGGATTGAGGATGATGTCACTAAGGTAAACACTAATTCAATTTATTTTGATAATATTTCTCTTTTATGGTGGCATTGTAGGTTCACAGATGAATAATGTGGTGGAAATGAAATTGGGACTTGGGAGGAGTTCCAAAGAGAGTTGAAGAAGTAGTTTTACTCACATTATGTTGATGAGGAGTCTTGGGAAAAGTTGTGCCAGCTTACGTAACAAGGTACTGTTCCGGAGTATGTTAAAAACTCCAGTGAGTTGATGCTTCAAATCTCTGGATTGAGTGAGAAAGAAGCATTCTACTAGTTTAATGATGGGTTAAAGTCTTGGGCAAAATAACTATTGCGTCAACAAGGTATCACTTAGCTTGCTGTAGCTATGGTCGAGGCAAAGTCCTTTGTTGAGCTTGGTCTGAAGAAAGATAAGTTTGAGAATTCCAAGCCTAATGGTACGTGTAATGGTTGGGGAGACCATGATAAAGAATAGGAAAAAAATGGCAATGATGGCAACGGTAAGAATGGTGGCAATAGGAAGTGGAAACCCAACAAAAAACTGAAAGAGCTAGTGAAGTGCTTCCTTTGCGACGGTTCATATATAGTGAGGTATTGTCTGAAACGATCTGTGTTTTCTGCTATTGAAGGGGAGGATGAATTAGAGAAAGAATAGATAAGGCTTGGTTCGATCGTAAGTGATGTCGAAGCCAAGAAAGTTAGAGAGAGTTAGAAGAAGCAAATGGAGTGCTTCTTTTATAATGCTTTGCATAGCATGCGAGATAGTCTAGAGCGATCCAAGATTCCTACAATTAGTAAAGGAGATAAAGAGGAGCTTAATGAGGGTATGGCTTCAAATATTAGGTTAATGATACTTAATTCTGTGAAAGCAAAGAGGGGTTGTAAGTAGAATGGGTTGATGTATATGGACATCAACATCACAAGTTAAGGAAATAGTGCTCTTATTGATATGGGGGCATCAGAATCGGTCATAACGGAGAAAGCCATAGGTAAACTTGATCTTTCGATTAACAAATCGACCAAGATGATCAATATTGTAAATTCCAAAGAGGTCCTAATTGTAGGAGTAGCACAATGAATTTAGCTACAAATTTATCAATGGAAAGGCAAAGAAGACTTCGAGGTATTTCACTTGGTTGATTACGACTATGTTTTTGGCTTGAATTTCCTTGACAAGATTAATATTGTATTGGTTTCTTTTGAAGATTGTATGTGTATCTTGGATACTCGATAACAACATATTGTGCTAGTGAGTCGGGGCATAAGAGGTGGAACCAAGGTACGATAATCCAGTGGGAAGAACATTGTCGCAGTAGATCGGAGGAGTGCTACGAAGATGTTGGATCAGTGCCCTGAGTGTAGTATATTTGTTTGAAAACTTGAAATTTTTTTAACAAATTGGTTAATAAAACAAATTCATTGATTATATTAATATACTTTGTATAATTTTTTTCATGTGGTTTTTGCACACAAAGCAAAATAAAAGAAAATGTTGCTTACTGGTTGTCTAATGTTTAAACTAATACTAAGTGGTATTACGTAGTTGGATAGTAATATGAAAAGATAACTTATATTAGTAGATGAACCTAAACATGTCTTTAATCTAGTCGAAAATTAGCAAACTGATAGAATGAATAATATGTCATCTATCAAGTCCAATTGGAGAGAGGTTTTGTCTTGGGCATCGGAGTAGATGACGCCCAAAAGATAGAGTCATAGATGTGACTAACTGGATTGACATTATATTAGACTGGATCCAAAAAGAATAGATCCTGAATCCATTTATGGATTTATTCACTTGTGACGTTCATAGTATAGCATACCTAAATCTTGAGTGGATGATGGACTATGTATGCGTAACTCGTATATTTTGATGTAAGTAAAAGGCTGAGTTTAAATAGAAAAGGAACCAAAAGCTGGAGCACTAGGTATACGACTTTTGCAGTATGTGACGTCATTTACAACAATGGAATTCATAGCCCGAGACATAGGTAAATGCTATCCTCTCATTGGCATTACATAGTTGATGAAAAGTAAACGTAGCTTTGGATCGTTCATCTTTGGGATAAATGACTTAATTAATACTTGATAGTGTTTGAACTTTAATGAAAGAAAATGTAATGGTTATCACGAGGCAAAATAGGATCATATTGTGAGAACAGATGTTATCCTAAAGAGATTAACAATATCCTATGAGAGTAACACACTTATGACAAGGTCATTGGATGAGCATTGATTGAGTTGTTTTCGTAATGGTATGTCGTTGGGGAGAGCTCAATCATACTATAGTGGAATGACTTCATAACTAAATGAGTTTAGAACTAATAGGTGAAAAACTGGAACTTCATTATAAATTATTTTTGCCCTAATTGCATATGTTCAATCGGCCCCTCCGCTAACTCGTTGAAACCAGAAATTAATTACATATTGAATCAAATAAACAGAAATGGTAAAAATGGAGAAATGGGAAACATTTGGAAATGATTATGATTTTCTACAAAATTAAAATGAAAATGAAAATGGAGAAATGGAATCATTTGGAAATGAATATGGTTTCTCCAAAATGAAAATGAAAATGACCTGGAAATAAATTTATGCTTTTTAAATTAAATGAAGTTCGAAAATGGAAATAAATTATTTGGTCATAGTGAACTTGTTAAATACAGAAATATTAAATATATTTTCTCAAGGATTCTTTTACGATAAAGTCATCATGATTTTGATGAAATTAGAATTAGTTTGAGAAAATCATTTAATTGAAATATATTGAGATGTTTATTTTGGGAAATACAAAAAATAAATATCGAGTTGGATCAAATTATAAAATACTAGTTTAAAAGTTCAGAAAGTACTTGTAATTGGATCCGATATGAGCGAAGCCCAAAAGCCCCTCTTGTTAATGAGAGCGACAGAAAACCCTAGTATTATTAACTAGGGTTGTGGCCTCCTATACTTCCAGTTAGACTAGGAGTTCATTTTCTTAGTTGAAATAAACTTCTAAAATTCAATAAAGGTGGGATGAAAAACCCTAATATTATTAACTAGGGTTGCTGCCCCGTATACTACTTTTTAAACTAGGAGTTTGTTTTTCTAGTTGGAATAAATTTTTATAATTCAACAAGGGTTCTACTTCTTCTCCCTATAAATAGATGGCACTAGTAGGGGTAAAAACATAACCTAATATATTGTTACTTTACTCGAAAATAGAGAGAATTTATTCTCAACTATAAAATCTATTTTCTGGAATAACAATTCTATCGTTTTCTATTGAGAATAGATTTTTATTCACACTTAAACAAAGAAAACTATTTATTTGTTATAACAATTTTATCAGTTTGAGTCAAATCGTTTGAGCCCACACTCGAAGCAGTTCATGGTGTGATAATAGTAGAGAAGACCGTTCAGTTGAAAACTAAGAATGACAAGGATCCGTCTAACTGAAAACACAAGTGCGAGTTCAGTAATAAAAATTATTTTCTACTGTGCAAGAAAACTATTTTCAAATTGGATTTTTACTAACAGAAGACCAATTTGGAAATGCTATAGGGGTAGCAAACTGATATAAGCCTGTTGAGTTATAAGTGGGGATACCACCTATGAGATATGAGGGTTCTGCATCAAACTTTGGGGGTAAAGTAGTGATGCAAACTGAGCAATTAGAGCAAGTAAATGCAGTGAGCGAGGTATGTCTCAAACACTTATCTAATGTTTTTCATTTTGACTTACCATTGACTTAGCGAAGACAAAGAGGCTCTTTTAGAGTTTTGAAGCGAGTAAGCCGAAGGGCTTACAAACCAGAGTTGGTAGGAATACTCAAGGTTACCCTGGTGTTCAATGTGGGCATGCTTAGGCCTATTTGTACAGATCAAGGGGATCTCGATCGAGGCAAGTCACAATGCTGGAAAGTAAGAATGGCGAGCTGTTGCAAATGAGATGTACCAAAAAGGAGAGAAACGGTTTGATTTAAAAGATAACAGAAGCTGAAGAAGGTGTTCTAAGGGGTAAGACTACCTGAAAGAGAATCTATTTAGGAATCAACCAAGGTATCGAGAAATTTTCGAGGTGACTCACACGAGAGTCATTTCGAGGATGCAACGAGAGCATTACGAGAATGGGTGGCGGAAAATGTCATGGGCTACAAATAAAAGCATGTGACAATTGCACAAAAAGTGTCCCATAGAGGTCAATCGATTCAATGGGGCTCATTCGACCACTTGAACTGACCCAATTTGTGGAACATGTGGAGAAACTCATCTACTTGAAGTCTTAATGGCCTAATAAAGCACTTATGGAAAATTAGGGCTACCTTGGAAAATATGAAAAGTAATTTTAAAATATTTATGATCTAATAATATTTGATTTTGTATTCTTAAAAGATTGAGTCAATCTCTTAAGAATTTCAATTGTAGATAGACTTTAATCTTGATCGTTGATGTAACTCAGTCTGTACATTTGGTTTTGAGAGAGCTCAACTATAAATAGAGGTCTTCCCCCTCATTTGTAAGGACCTCATCCCATTTTTTCTATTCTTTCTATAGTACAAGAATACTTTGAGTGCATTTACTCAAACACTTAACGTGTTTTGTTTTCTTGTGGGATTTTCTATTCTTTTGTTGCTCTTTCATTTTGAGTTATTTTCACATTATTTTTGGTGTCGTGGAGATTTCTATCGAGAATTCTCAATTTATAAGAGCTAGGCTGACTTAGACAGATTTGAACCCAAGAAATTATCCAAGACCATACGGATTGTGAGACTAAATTTCTACCTTCACGATACTAAGATGAGGTATTTTTAGAGGGAAGTTGGTTACACATAAGTCCCAACTATCAAGTACTCTATTCTACAAGTGCAGAGGGTAAAGTGATAGATTTCTAGCTAGGGACACATTTGGAGTCAATGTGAGGTGATTAGATAGAGCATTTTTAGGATAGGAGAGGTGATGGATTGACGGTGTTGGCAAGAGCTCTTCCTTATATTTCTTTTATGGATTGTACGAGCCCGCCTAATGTGATGTGGCAGTTGGAAAGGCTAAGGCTAAGCTCCTAAGAAGGCAATGAGGCCATGGTTCACCAAATTCCATCTTTAGGCATAGACATTGGGTGGTTTGGCCAAGGGTGATATGGAAAAGGTATAACTAATGCTTATAAAAAAAAAGCAGATTATAAAATGACTTGAGTTGAAACGAATCTCTATAGATACCTTGAAGCATTTTGATCATGGCCTCGATCATTATGCCTCTAAATTAATTGCTTCTAGATAAAAGTTCATCTTTGATTGAGGCTTTTTGAAATGACTTCATTTCTTTGTTACTATTGTTTCTTTTAGATGGTTGCTTCAGTTTCCCACCTAGGTAATTATAGAAAGGACTCTTTTGTGAATTCAAAATTCTCATTTTCTTCTACTTTTTTTTTGCACTTTCTCTTTTTTTCTTTCTCTTCTCTTGTTATATTTGGTCAAGAAATTCTTTTTGCATTTCCTTCTTTTCCATTCTTTCCATTTTGTTCTTCAAATGGATGTCAATCATTTAAAATTCCAAAAAAAAGGATGGAGCCCGATTATATGAGAAAACCAGTTGTTTTTCACAATTATTGTAACACCCTTACCTCACCCCTGACGCCGGATTAGGATTACAGAGTGTCATAGTACATTTAGGATCTTTTAACTTCAATAGAAACAAATATTTAATTATAATATAAATGATTCAATACACATTTTATATAAAGTAAAAATGCCCTTATAGGCCTTAACTCGACACTACTGGCCCTTAAAAACAATTTATAAACATTTGGGGATCATTTCGAAACAAAACAAAAAATTTTGAAAACAGGGATCACATGGCCGTGTGAGTATTCGATGTATGGGACACACGATCATGTCCCAATCATGTGTCTGTAACATCCCAAATTAGGGCCTAGTTGGAATAGTGGATTCGGGATGACAAATCCGACGTTAAAATAATTATCTTATGATCTCTATGAGGTATAGGATGTGACAATAAGCATGTGTTAAAGTTTTATGAAGAAATTCTATGTGTAAGGTGTCTAATTGGAAATTAAGGACCAAATTGAACAAATTACAAAACTTGGGTTTTGGAAGCAATTTGCATGAAAATGCTTTGGAATATTAACTAGAGGTCCTTAAAGAGTAATTTTCCCAATTTTTAAGTTTTTGGACAAAAATAGGCATGTATAGAAAATTTTGGGAGTTTAGTAAGGAAGGGCATTTTGGTCATTTGGTAATAAACTACATAAAAAGGGAAAAACCAATCTAAAATCAGCTCATTTTCTTCTCCATGCTACCGATATTCTAAGGGTCTCCATAGCTAGGGTTTTCCAACATTTCAAGCTTGATAGTAAGTCAATCCTAGCCCCGTTTTTAATGTTCTTCGTATTTTTGAGATCCTCATAACATGCTCTTTCTATTTCTACCCATATATCATGCTAGGGTTCATGTTTAGAAAATTACCCATACATGAGATGTTTGTGTTTTGATGATTTATGAAGGAATACGAGAGTTTAAAGGATAGTAAACAACTTTTACTAAGTGGTTTTTAATGGAAATGGCTTAAAGGACTAAATTGTAAAAGTTGTGAAAATGGGTACAAAAAATATTGAATGAAGGAAAACCTAGGCTGCTATAAGTGTGAATAACTTTCAGCTCGGCTTGGGTATCCAAGGAATTACATGCATTTCATTATACGAGACTTAGGACTAAATTGTAAATATTGTGAAAGGTTAGGGGCAAGTGGTCATTTTGCCCGAGGGTGAGTTTTAAATCCTAAAATGAAAAATGTGATGTATTAATAGTCAAATTTTATTGATATAGACCTTAAGAACCAATTCCAGAGGTCGACCGTTGAAAATGAAAGGTTTCGGAATAACCGAGACACGAATCTGGATCGACTACCAGGTAAGTTCATATAACCCGAAGTAAACTATTAATATACTTAAATATGCATGTTCTTGAATGTATGAAAATTTAGATATTCATTGCATGATAATCCGTGAAATGTGCTAGTGTAAATGAAAGATGATAAACGTCTCGGTTGAAATAGTAAACGAAATCCGATGGATAAATTATGGCTTACATGACATGAGATCCTGCATGTGTTGTAGAAAAGGATTTAGCCTGGACGGGGAATCCAATAATCTCAAAATAGAAAGGATCTAGCCCGAACGGGTGTTCCTTAAGTGATCGAGCCTCCTGAAGAATATGGGTGCATTAAAGATTTAGCCCGGATGGGTAATCCGATTGAGGACTGAATTTAGCCTGGACTGGCAATTCAGATCCAAGATTATGAGAGCAATTGTCGTTGAAAGGGATTTAGCCATGACTGGTAGTTCCGACATTACTCTATGAATTAATACTACGGGGGATTTAGCCTGGACTAGAAATCCCGCCATAAGATGTAAGGTTCGCGGGAGTGCGTACTTGATATGATCACTTGTATGACTTAACGTAAATGGGCTATCCATCGAGATTTCCGAGAAATTTCACTTCGGAGAGTGCCGAATGAAGAGTGGTGCATTTTTTAGATGTGGGTCTCTTGACCATTTTCTCAAAGACTGCCCTGAGCGAGTTAATAAAGAGGTTGAATTAGCTTTGCAGCCAAATGCTCTTATTTCTCAAGGTAGACCTCCGAGACATCCCGAAAGTGCAAGTAGCAATCGAATGTTGCCAAGGATACTACTGCAAAATCAGAGGGCCGAGCCCCGGTAAGAACTTATGTAATACGTGCTTGAGAGGAAGCCTCTGCTCCCGATGTCATCATGGGTACATTTTCTATCTATAATACTCGTGCCATTGCCTTAATTTATCCAAGATCAACCTATTCGTATATTTGCATGAAATTGGTGTCTAGCATGGATATGTCTGTAGAGCCTATGGAATTTGTGATTAAGGTGTCAAACCCTCTAAGAAAGTCAGTCCTAGTTCATAAAGTCTGTAAGAATTGTCCCTTGACGATTCAAGGTCATTGTTTTCTGGCTAACCGCATGTTATTGTCATTCGATGAGTTTGATGTAATACTTGGCATGGATTGGTTATTTGTGCATGATGTAATTATAAATTGTGGTAGCAAGTATATCGAATTGAAAAGCTCAGATTGTGAGATTCTCTGGATTGATTCAAGTGAGTTGGGTAGTCCATCGATTGTGATTACCTCAATGATGGCTCAAAGGTATATGAGAAAAGGATATGAAGCCTACCTTGCTTTCGTGTTGAATACTAAAGAATCTGAGTTGAAGTTGGAATCGGTACCGATAGTGTGCGAGTATCCGGATGTGTTTCTGGAAGAGCTACCCGGATTACCTCCCGTTAGATAGGTAGAGTTTGGTATTGAACTGGTGCCTGGAATAGCTCCTATTTCTATTACTTTGTATAGAATGACACTAACCGAGCTGAAAGAGTTAAAAGCACAATTGCAAGAACTGACGGATAAAGGTTTTGCAAGACCGAGCTTTTCGCCTTGGGGTGCTTCCGTATTATTTGTAAAGAAGAAAGATGGTTTGATGAGGCTATGTATAGACTACCGATAACTTAACAAGGTAACTATCAAGAACAAGTATCCGCTGCCATGGATTGATGATTTGTTTGATCAATTGAGAGGAGCCACTGTATTTTCAAAAATAGATCTGAGATTCAGTTACTACCAGTTGCGAGTTAAAGAGTCGGATGTGCCTAAGACCACTTTCAAGACGAGGTATGGTCATTTTGAGTTCTTGGCCATGCATTTTGGTCTAACAAACGCCCCAACTGCGTAGATGGACTTAATGAATCGTGTTTTTCGACCATACTTAGACAAGTTTGTTATGGTATTCATTGACGATATTTTGATCTATTCCTGTAATGAGTTCGAGCATGCTGAACACTTGAGGACTATTTTACAGACTTTCCGAGACAAGAAATTGTATGCTAAGTTTTGCAAAAGCGAATTTTGGCTTCGAGAGGTCGGATTCCTCGGTCACATTGTGTCGGGTGATGGCATCCGAGTTGATCCAAATAAGATTTCTATCATTGTTGAGTGGAAGCCACCGAAGAACATAACCAAGGTTAAAAGCTTCTTGGGCTTAACCGGTTACTATCGACACTTTGTGAAAGGAATTTCGATGATTGCAACACCTTTGACGATGTTGTTGCAAAAAGATATTAAGTTTGAATGGTTAGAAATGTGTCAGCAGAGTTTCGATAAATTAAAGACATTGTTGACCAAAGCTCCAGTTTTAATGCAACCTGAGTCAGGAAAAGAATTTGTGGTTTATAGTGATGCGTCCTTGAATAGACTAGGCTGTGTACTAATGCAAGAAGGCAAAGTGATAGCCTATGCTTCGAGGCAATTGAAGCCACGCAAGAAAAATTATCCAACACATGACTTGGAGCTAGCCGTCATTGTATTTGCCCTAAAGATTTGGAGACACCATTTGTATGGTGAGATGTGAAAAGAAACATGAAAAGATTTGGAGCAAGCAGAATTCACCCGGGAAGTACCAAGATGTACAATGATTTGAAGAAAATGTACTGGTGGAACGACATGAAAAGAGACATTTCCAAATTTGTATCGAAATGCTTGATATGTCAGTAATTCAAGGCTGAACACTAAGTACCTTCAGGTTTGTTACAGCCTGTGATGGTCCCTAAGTGGAAGTGGGATAGGATTACTATAGATTTCGTGATGGGATTGCCGTTAACCCTGAGAAAGAAAGATGTTGTTTGGGTTGTGGTTGATAGGCTAACGAATTCGGCTCACTTTATTCCAGTAAGAACTAACTACTCACTTGACAAATTGGCTGACTTGTATATATCTGAGATTGTGATATTACACGAGGTACCGTTATTGATTATTTCAGATAGGGACCCAAGATTCACTTTGAGATTTTGGAAGAAGCTGCAAGAAGCCTTGGGTACAAAGTTGAGTTTTAGCACGACTTTTCACCCGCAAACTGATGGTCAGTCTGAGTGGACGATTCAGATTCTTGAGGACATGTTACGGTGTTGCGTCCTTAAATTTCAGGGTAGTTGGGAAAAATACTTACCATTGGTGGAATTCGCCTACAACAACATTTTCCAGACGAGTCTGAAAATGGCACATTATGAGGCCTTGTATGGCAGTAAGTGCCGAACTCCACTGTACTGGACAGAACTCAACGAAAACTAGATTTTAGTTAAAGAAACTAAGGAAAAGGTTAAGGTGATATGGGATTGCTTGAAAGCGGCATCAGATAGGTAGAAGTGGTATGCTGATTTGAAACGAAAAGAGATCAAGTTTCAAGTTAGAGATAAAGTACTTTTGAAAGTGTCTCCATGGAAAAAGGTATTGAGATTTGGCAAAAAAGGCAAATTGAGTCCACGATTTATCGGACAATATGAGATCACTGAAAAAGTTGGATCACTAGTCTACCATTTAGCATTGCCACCAGAATTGGAAAAGATTCATGATGTATTCTACGTATCCATGTTACGGTGGTATCGATCAGACCCCTCCCATGTGATTTCACTGACGAAAGTTGAAATTAGACCGGACATGACTTATGGTGAAGAACAGGTCAAGATTTTGGCTCAATAAGTCAAACAGTTGATGAATAAGAATATAGCCTTGGTGAAAGTTTTATGGCATCGACACGGAGTGGAAGAGGCTACATAGAAGCTCGAAGAAACCATGAGAAGTCAATATTCGAACCTGTTTACTGGTAAGACTTTCGAGGATGAAAGTCACTAAGGGGGAGAAATGTAACATCTCGAATTAGGGCCTAGTCGAAATAGTGGGTTCGAGACCACAAATCCAATGTTAAAATAATATGAGGTCTAGGATTTGAAAATAAGTATGTGTTAAAGTTTCATGAAGAAATTCTATGTGTAAGGTGTCCAATTGGAAATTTAGGACCAAATTGAATAAACTGCAAAACTTGGGTTCTAGAAGCAATTTGTATGAAATTTCTTTGGAATATTAACTAGAGGTTCTTAAAGAGTAATTTGATCAATTTCTAAGTTTTTGGACAAAAATAAGCATGCATGAAAAATTTTGGGAGTTTAGTAAGAAAGGACATTTTGGTCATTTGGTAATAAACTAAATAAAAAGGGAAAAATCAAGCTAAAATCAGCTCATTTTCTTCTCCATTCTGCTGAAATTCTAAGGGTCTCCATAGCTAGGGTTTTCCAACATTTCAAGCTTGATAGTAAGTCAATCCTACCCCCGTTTTTAATGTTATTCGTATTTTTAAGATCCTCATAACATGCTCTTTCTATTTCTACCCATATATCATGCTAGGGTTCATGTTTAGAAAATTACCCATACATGAGATGTTCGTGTTTTGATGATTTATGAAGGAATATGAGAGTTTAAAGGATAGTAAACAACTTTTACTAAGTGGTTTTTAATGGAAATGGCTTAAAGGACTAAATTGTAAAAGTTGTGAAAATGGGTAGAAAAATATGGAATGAAGGAAAAACATGAGCTGCTATAAGTGTGAATAACATTCAGCTCGGCTCGGGTATCCATGGAATTACATGCATTTCATTATACGAGACTTAGGACTAAATTGTAAATATTGTGAAAGGTTAGGGGCAAGTGGTCATTTTGCCCGAGGGTGAGTTTTAAATCCTAAAATGAAAAATGTGATGTATTAATAGTCAAATTTTATTGATATAGACCTTAAGAACCAATTCCAGAGGTCGACCGTTGAAAACGAAAGGTTTCGGAATAACCGAGACACGAATCCAAAACGACTACAAGGTAAGTTCGTATAACCCGAAGTAAACTCTTAATATACTTAAATATGCATGTTCTTGAATGTATGAAAATTTAGATATTCATTGCATGATAATCCATGAAATGTGCTAGTGAAAATGAAAGATGATAAATGTCCCTGTTAAAATAGAAAGGGAAATCCGATTGATAAATTATGGCTTACATGACATGAGATCCTGCATGTGTTGCAGAAAAGAATTTAGCCCGGACAGGTAATTCGATGATCTCAAAATAGAAAGGATCTAGCTCGGATGGATGTTCCTTGAGTGATGAGCCTCCCGAAGAATATGGGTGCATTAAGGATTTAGCCCGGACGGGTAATCCAATTGAGGACTGAATTTAGCCTGGACTGGCAATTTAGATCCGAGCTTATGAGAGCAATTGTCGTTGAAAGCGATTTACCTTGGACTGGTAATCCCGACATTTCTTTATGAGTTAATACTACGGGGGATTTAGCCTGGACTGGAAATCCCGCCATAAGATGTAAGGTTCACGGGAGTGCGTACTTAAGATAATCACTTGTATGACTTAACATACATGGGCTATCCATCGAGATTTCTAAGAAATACAACGGGATTAACATGAGAAATAGAAATGGAAATATTGAATTGATGAGCTCATCTAAGACTAATGACATGATGTATTGTTCTGAGACTAACTTGATGGTTGAGTGCATGTGATAGGGAGACTATTTCATGCTTGTTGGAATTATTGCCTAATATGGTCGTATGCTAATTAACCGGTAAGTTTACTTTTTAGTTATCTGGACTTACTAAGCATATAAATGCTTACCCTCTTCTCTTTTCCCTATCTTACAGAGCTCGTGGACTCATGAAGATTGGAAGACGATTGGAGAATCAACACATTATCGACTTGTCCCGCTTTGGTATATAGATACTTTCATTTTATTTAATGGCATGCATAGGATTTTTGTTATTTTGTTATATGTGGCTTTTGGCTAGCCAATGTAAGGGCTTAAATGGTATACTTATTCTTTTGTATATGGCCATGAGATATGGCTCATGTTGATGTAGGTTGTAAACCTATTAATGATGCATGTTTATGTTTAAATGTTTCATGAGATATGATGATGAGATTTATCATTGATGGATACTTCAAAAGGGGACTTAATAATTTGAGAGTGGACATAGCATATAATGGTATATGGTTATAATATGTCCCAAGTATAAAATGTAAAATGTGCTATGTTAATCCTTAATAGAAAAAGGATAATTTAGCATGTACTAAACCGATGAGATGAGGTTAACATGCAATGAGTTATGCCAAGGTTGTTTAAGAGTATAATTAGGCCATGTTAAATACTATTGAAGTCTATAAGTGTGTATGGATGTTAGGGAGTGACCAAAGGCTTGGAAAATAGCTCTAAAAAGGTCCATACGGGTAGGCACACAGGCATGTGTCTAGACTGTGTGTGACACACGGTCAGTCCCCATGGGTGTGTTGCCTGGCCATGTGTCCCCTGCACCTAAAATTTTAGGTCAGTTTGCATGGTAGTAAACACACGGGCAGAGACACGATCGTGTGTCTCAACCGTGTGGAGGTCACGGCCCAGTACATGGGCGTGTGCCTTTTTCGTGTGCCTCAAAATGAATGATGAAGTCATAAATAGAATGTCCAGGCTTTTGGACATGGGCAATGACATGGGCGAGCCTAGGCTGTGTGAGGGACACGGGTGTGTTCTTGGCTATGTGAAAACCCCTGTAAGTTTGAAATGAAAAATAAATCCAAATAATTCAACACGGGTGGGGCACACGGGCGTGTCCCCAAGCACACGGGCATGTACTTTGCCTCTACACAGGCGTGTAAGGCATAACCCTAAGAATTTTACTAAAATTTTCTATAATTCCCGGTTTAGTCCCGAACCGCTAATAATGCATGGTTTGGGCCCCGTAGCTCTGTGATATGGACAATATGATTTTTTTCAATTGATTTTAAACTAGAAATGAAATTTTATAACCCGCCTTTCCGAAATGTCTGAGTATGTGGCCGGTAACGCCTCGTACCTTGCTCCTGTCTCAAGTATGGATAAGGGGTGTTATAGTGTCTGCCTGTGTGAGTATTTGAAATAGGGTCACACAGCTATGTTGCCAGGTCATGTAACTCTCTTAAACCGTGTGGTTCATCATGTACTTAAAATTTAAATGACACACGACCAAGTGGTATGGCTATGTGTAGCACACGGCCGCGTGACAGGCCATGTCCTAGGCCATGTGCTTCACAAATTACCCTTAATGCAAGCTAATTCAAACCCAATTTCTTGGGCACCAAACCAAACCAATTCAAGATACTTTCATATGGTTAAAACACATTCAAAGACATTAAAACATACCAAAAATCAATCAACTTAGGCACGTAACCAATGTGCCCTTATTGACACCATAATATATAAGCCAAAATGAACCAAAACCAAACACTTATCAAACACCAAATCAAATGGTATTTAGATTCATCATGAGCAAAATAATCACGTAACCAATTTGTCAATCAACCAATATTACAATTCTAACTATCACCCTAAATGCATATACTTAGAACTACTCAAACATTCCATTCACATCTAAAAACTTATATATATCCATGACTAGAAATTGTCACCAAACTAAGTATCAAACACAAACAACATCGACAAGCCAACCAAAAGTCCTAATACATGTCATTCATAACCAAGTTCCAAAACAACTCTAAACATCTACCAAAGAAGATATGGATAGTATGTATGCTTCAACTTGAACTTTCGATATACCAGGCTTCATAAAATCTACAAGAAATCACAACACGTAAGCACGATATGCTTAGTAAGTTCAAATTCATGTAAACACAACTTAATTACTAAATTTACTTTACGTAAAACATACATAACTTCCGAAACACTCTTATATATTCAGAAATGCTTATTCACATAACAAACCTTAAAACCTTTACATAATAGTCCATTCCACTAATGTCCTTTTCATTTGATATCCTTCTTAACCTTTTTATTGTTTCGAGTATGCCATGGTATCTTTCAACTATGGTCTTTTCCTTTTTGAGAATAATGCCGTGATATATTTCAATCATGGTCTTTCTCTTTACTCAAATCAAGAAAATCCAAACACCATTTCATAAATATGTAATTAAAGATATCAATTTACATCATGAAATAAAATAAATTACTTTAATTGAAATAAGAACTTACATCGACTAACATGGATGCAAAGTAGAGTCGATGACTAATTTGAAACCTTAACTTTACCGCGATTTAAGTCCGATTGATTTGTGTCTTGATCTAAATAACAATTTCATTCAATTAAATACTTAAAATAGCTTAAACTAATTAATTCAAGCTTACAGTCCATTTCAATGTGAATTTACAAAATTAACCCAGCATTTTAACTTTTATGCAATTTAGTCCCTAAACCCTAAACTTGCAAATTAACCATAAATAATTTACCATATTTTCTTTAAAATTTACCATTTCCATAAATAAATCCCTAAATCTTAAAATCATCAAAAATTACTTCACAAAATACATCTATCTAACAACCAACCTTAATAATCTATCAACTAAATTCACAAACACTTCCAATTCATTCATGGAAAGCCCCTAAAATTTTGAAAATTTTACCCCGGGTTAGCTAAATTAATCTAATACGAACTAAAAAGCATAAAAATTACCAAAAAAGGCAAAACTTTACATACTGTGCACACAAAATAGTTTGGCCAAAAGCTTCCTATGCTTGGCTATGGTTCTCATGGTTTCAAACAGGAAAAAGACAAGAGGAAGATGATGATAATAAGTTTTATCATCTATTGTTTTAATTATCAATTTATCTAATTACAAATTTAACCTTTAAAAACCATTAAAATTACATCAGAACCAACCAATATCATTCACAAACTAAGAATTTTGTATTTTTAAGAATTTTGTATTTTTACCCAATAAGCCCATTAACTTACATTTCCATAACCATTTAACTCATTTAACTAATTAAAAATTAACTTTTGCATATTTTACGATTTAGTTATTTTTACTAAATTAACTGTCTAAACATTAATATTCTTAACCAAATTTTAATACGACTCAAATAAATACTCAATAATTATTAAATAAATATTAAAATACTAGCTTGCTCATCGAAATCGTGGTCTTGAAACCATTGTTTCCGACACCATTGAAAACTGGCTGCTACAATTATTACAAAGATGATAACATCCTCATTAATATAAGTTCTATATTCCTTCAGGAACACACTGTATGTGTGAAGTTACGAAGAATAGGAGAGGCTTCTATCTTCCTTTTATTGGAAAGTTTTGGTTTAGAAATTGATTTTATTGCACAATGATGGTGGGGGGAGGGAGCCAAGAGGGGAGAGGGACAGTGGAGGGAAAATATTTTTATTTTTTTAATATTAATATAATTTATTTTTAATTAATACTAATATAAATGTAAAATAAAAAATAAACACTGATGTGGCATAATAATTGGTCAATGAGTGTTTTTTTAACAGTGTTAAGATTTTGGGTGATTTGGGTAAACACTGAAATATTTTAAATACCACTTCTTACCAAAAAAAAAAATTATGTGTTAAGCTGGGAAAAATCGTATAATTTAGATTCAATTTGTCAATAAGCCTATTTTTTTTAATTCACTTATCTAATGGAATTTTGATTTAATGTGTTATGTGTCATGTATGTATATATTTTGGATAGTTTTCATATGTCAATAGTGTGTCAAATGATTTAGTGATATGTTTAATATATTTAGGCGCATATAGGAGATCAAATGCATGCTTTGAAATGTTTTTTTTTTCATTTTCTGCAATGTTGTCTAGAGACATCAAGAAAATGTTTTCAAGCATTTCATGCTTTTTGGGGCATAAATCTTAGGATATAATGTTCCATGTCTTGAAAAATATTATTCTTGTCTCAATATATAAAACTTCGAAGTTAAATTATTGAATATTTGAGTTCAAGCCTTGAGACATAGGGAGTTAAGTCTCAAGACATGGTTTGAAAGTCTTAAGACCTCAAACTTTAAGCAAAAATAGAGATACAAGGGAGGCATATCTTAAGACATGGTTTCATTCTCTTAAGACATTGCCTTACGTTTTGTTAGCTTAACTTAAGAATTATAACTTGACCTTGTTTTTATTGTCTTTTGACTCATGTTACTGTTTAAGGGCCCACTAAATTTTTTTAGTAGACATTGCATGTTTTAGATGCCTAGCTTAATATGTTTTAGTTTTGATCATTGTTTTAATTATTTATTTGAATTATTTCAACAATAAATGTAATATTTTACATCTAGATCTTCATACCAAAGCCAAGTATAATGTGTTACAATAAATGGAAGTAACAAAAATTATATATCTTACATTGATCTATTTAGTTTTTGTGAATTTAGATTTAGATATTCAAAGAGTTATTATTCTTTTTTTCTAGAAAAGAAACATATATTTGAATGAGTTTACATCAATTTTGATGGGATAATATTGGATATCACAATCTTGGTTCGAATTAACTATATGACTATGAGATTAAAATTTTACACGTTTAATTCTTACAATACATAAAATATAAATAAATAATTCTAATTTAGGATGTATTTAATAAATTATTAAATTTTTTTAATAATTAATATTTTAAATATGTTTGATAATTATTTTAATATTTTACTTAATATAAAATTTTCATTAAAAAAAGTGTTGAATAATATAAGTAAGTAGGTAGCTACTTATCATATACTAAGTTGACTTTATTTTATCAAAAAAAAATTATAAAAACTTATTGTTTTAAAAAAAATAAGAAAATCAAATTAGCATATTAATCTTTCAACCAAAATTATCTAAAATAATATAAAAAATTATATTAATAAGATTAAAATTGAAAATAAATAATCTTTTAAAAATTAATATTTTCTTTTATAAAAAACTAATCATGTTTTGTACCTATATTTACTAATTTACTGCACAATTTTCTAATTATTTAATTTTCTAACAAGTGCCACAAAAGTAGATTTGCTGTTAATTCAAATATTTAAAAATTAAGTATATAATAATGTTATTAAATGATGTTAATATTAAATATTCCACCTTTAAAAGTTTTATTAAAAATGTAGATATCTATATTTAAAACTGCATATCATCTTTATAAATAATTAATTGCAGTTTTTTTTTACATTAAATTGTTTGGTAATAAGTTAATGGGTAATCTACAAAAATAGTCACTTTTGTTTGCCTCAGGTTACATTTTAGTCACTTATGTTTGAAATGATACGTTTTAGTCACTTATGTTATTATTTTGTTACGAAGTGATCACTCTACCGTTAAGTTCCGTTATCTCTCTAACGGTAATCCTACGTGGCAGTCCAAATAGATTTTAAGTGCCAACTTGGATTTCTAAATGGGATAAAAATAGATTTTTAATTAAAAATTTTAATTAATTAAAATTTTAAACCTAAACCTTAACTAAAAAAATTGTTCATATTCTCTTTTTAATTTTTCTTCCATCTCAACTATTTTGATCTTAATAATAGTTTTTCTAGTCAAATGAAAAAAAAACCCATAGAAAATAAAGAAGAGATGGAAGAAAACTTAAAAAGAGGAGATGAACAGTTTTTTTAGTTAAGGTTTAGGTTTGAAAATTTTAATTAATTAAATTTTTTTAATTAAGAATTTATTTTAATCCCATTTAGAAATTTAAGTTGGCACCTAAAATCTAGTTGTACTGCCACCTACGATTACCATTAGAGAGATAATGGAACTTAACGGTAGAGTGATCACTTTGTAACAAAATAATAACATAAGTGACTAAAACGTAACATTTTAAACATAAGTGACTAAAATGTAACCTGAGGCAAACAAAAATGACTATTTTTGTAGATTACCCTAAGTTAATTAATGGAAAATATTCATGTTATTAATATGTATTTCATTTTATAATTTTTTGCACTAGATTTATTTAGAAAATAGTTTTAAGATAATATTAAAATATGTTTTTTTAAAAAATTAAGATAATGTTGAAAAAATTATTTAGTTTAAAAATAAATTTATTAAAAATATCAATTTTAAAAAATAGAATAAACTACATAAATAATTACCCATCTATTAGTAAATTTTTAGTTGAATTATTTGACTTAAAAAAATACAAAAATACCATCCGAATTACCTCAAAAAATTTTGAGTCCATTTCCCTTAAATCAATGACATGTCCGTTAAATACATGACTTAGAATTTTAAAAAATAAAATAAAATTACACATAATTTTCATGTAATTTAAGGAAAAAAAAGAGTAAATTCCAAAACCATTAAAATACAAAATTCACCGTTTTTGTCTTTTAAAAGCCTAAAAAAGTAAATCTCACACTTCATCTTCTTCCCTAACTTATATGAGAGGGGTTTTACTTTTTAGGCTTTTAAAGGAAAAAAAAACGTTGAGTTTTGTATTTTAATAATTTTGAAATTTATTTTTCCCTAAATTACATAGAAATTATGTGTAACTTTGGTTTATTTTTAAAATTTATTTAACAGTTATATCACCATTCTATTATTGATTTAATTGGAATGGACACAATTTTTTTTCTAATAATTCAGATGATTATTTTGTAATTTTTTAAAGTCAAATAATTTAATTAAAAATTTACTAATAATTGAATGATTATTTATATAATTTACCAAAAAAATGTTATAAAATACAACATATTTTAAAATATATAATTTATCAAGGAATGTAAGTTTAGAAACACGAGGTTTAAATTTTTTATTTATGCACTTTGGTAGGTACTTTAAATTAATTACAGCTTATTTTAAATTTAACTCTCTTTTTTTTTAATTTATATTTGTCATAATACAACCAATAAAATTTTAAGTAAACGACTGTTGACATGAAACATTGGCAACATTTATTTATTTATTTTAATTATAAAGTTCTTATTAGATTCTTTTTACACTTTTTCAATCATTGTATTTATCAAATTTTATATTAAAATTTAATTAGATAAACATAATACAATTTAAACAAATACATGCAATTAATTTATGTATCGGTAGAAAAAACTAATTTATTTTATATTTTTATTTATAAAAAATAATTTAAATATTTAAAGAAGTCAAATATCTATAATTATACAAGTTCGTTGATAAAAAAAATAAAAAAAAGGAAAAAAAAAGAGAGAAAATCGGAAACAAGTTCTAAAGTGAACGTAATAAATGAATTTAGAGATCTGTGAATTAAGCAGAACTGAATTTAAATATGTTTCAAAAAAAATAAAAAGGACACAAAGGCGATTATTTATTTTCTCTGTCCATTGACTTGAATATATTATGTATATATAGCCACCCAAATCAAGAAAGATACACATATATCTTACAGTGAGCTGCTATCCCAGCTCTAAAATTCATGAATTAATTTTCTTTGTATGAAAGCAACAAAGAAATTTCTTTGGGATCCTTGGTTTCGGATTATATATTGAACATCTACTATTCCATTGGGTGGCATTGTCCAAAAGGAAAAGAAAAAAAAAAAAAGAAGAAGAAAAGAAATGGAGAATGGTGAGGCATTTAGAGTCGGCAGTGCACGTATTGGAAGTTCAAGCATTTGGAGGAACAACGCCATGGAAGCTTTCTCCATGTCTGCTCGTGAAGAAGATGATGAAGAAGACCTGAAATGGGCTGCCATCGAGAAACTGCCTACATATTTGCGTGTAAGGAGAGGGATATTCACAGAAGGTGAAGGTCAATCAAGGGAGATCGACATAGAAAACCTTGGATTCATTGAGAGAAGGAATCTGCTGGAAAGGCTAGTAAGAATTGCAGAAGATGATAATGAGAGGTTCTTGTTGAAGCTTAAAGAACGCATTGATAGGTAAGTCTTTTCCATTTTCTTTTTATGATTGTTTGATGCGTTCAAGTTGATCCGAATTGTTGGTTTTTGTTCCCAACGGATTGTGAAACTCAAACTACAGAGTTGGACTTGATATGCCAACAATTGAAGTCCGGTTTGAGCATCTGAATGTTGAAGCAGAAGCTTATGTGGGAAGTAGAGCGCTGCCTACCATATTCAACTTTTCTGCAAATATTCTAGAGGTACTCTTCTTGTTTAATAATAATAAAACTTGCATCTTTTAATCGAACAGACAGCGCCAACTTTTTCCCATCCTGTTTTTTGTTTGAAGGGATTATTGAGTTACCTTCACATTCTTCCCAATAGAAAGAAGCCATTACCAATCCTTAATGATATCAGTGGAATTATCAGACCTCGAAGGTAAGAACTAAGAAGACTAGTATTTCTGCATCAGAATCATAATCTCTTGAAACGTTGACAACACTGGTTTGGATCAAACTTGTTCAGAATGACATTGCTGTTAGGGCCTCCAAGCTCGGGCAAGACAACCTTACTATTGTCATTGGCTGGAAAGCTGGGAAAAGATTTGAAAGTATGGAATTTAGTTTCACTGTACTTCCAGTTCCCATTTTCAGTTGTTTGGCATTGTGATCTGACGTGGGGTGGCACATATGAAAATCTCAGTTTGCAGGCAGAGTAACTTATAATGGACATGGAATGGAAGAATTCGTGCCGCAGAGGACATCAGCTTACATAAGTCAATATGATGTTCATATAGGAGAAATGACGGTCAGAGAAACATTAGCTTTTTCAGCAAGATGTCAAGGTGTTGGACCTCGTTATGGTAAAAACAATATTTTTCTTCAACTTTGACCTGCAATTTAACCAGATAAGTTTGGTTTTCCATATATAAATATTCTTTTTTTTTTTGCCTCTTGGGAATTGGCAGAGATGTTGAAGGAATTGTCTCGTAGAGAGAAAGAAGCAAATATCAAGCCTGATCCTGATATTGATATCTATATGAAGGTAAAAAGATTGATGCTATTTTTTCAGTTTACTTTGTATGTGGCTCATTTTAATTTTGTAACATGTGTTTTTTGCTGTTACTGTTAAATTTGCAGGCCGCTGCATTAGAGGGACAAGAGGCAAATGTAGTTACAGATTATATTCTCAAGGTACCAATCTAAGTCCAAAGTTATGGAGACAAAGAACAAAATACAAAACAGACAAAGACTCTTTTCAGTATCTATTAAGAAATATCTAATGTTGGAAATTTGCAGATATTGGGACTGGAAGTTTGTGCAGATACCTTTGTGGGAGATGAAATGAGACGAGGTATCTCTGGTGGACAAAAGAAGCGAGTCACTACAGGTAAATCTGAGACAATTACTTGACAAAAATGTCTATTGATTTTCAGAATTTTAGAGTAATGGGATCATGGTTTTAATCATTTCATCCCACTAAAATTTTATAGGAGAGATGCTGGTTGGACCAGCAAGGGCACTTTTCATGGATGAGATATCTACTGGTTTGGATACTTCAACAACGTTTCATATTGTGAATTCATTAAGACAGTCCATCCACATCCTCAATGGAACAGCTCTGATCTCTCTGCTTCAGCCGGCTCCGGAGACATACGATCTGTTTGATGACATAATCCTGCTTTCAGATGGCGATGTTGTGTATCAAGGTCCCCGGGAAAATGTACTCGAGTTTTTCGAATACATGGGGTTTCAATGTCCAGAAAGAAAAGGAGTTGCTGACTTTTTACAAGAAGTAATGGTTTAATTATTACATTTAAACATGCAGATACTGTTTGAATATATGTTTTTAACTTTTCACAATAAGTAATGGTTGATGGGTGCAACAGGTGACATCAAGGAAAGATCAAGAGCAATATTGGGCACGTAAAGACGAGCCTTACAGTTTCATCTCTGTCAAGGAATTAGCTGAAGCATTTCAGTCTTTTCACATTGGACAAAAGCTAGGCGATGATCTTGCAGTTCCATTTGACAAGTCCAAAAGCCATCCAGCTGCTTTAACCAAAGACAAGTACGGTGTTTCAAAGAAGGAACTGTTAAAAGCTTGTGTTTCCAGGGAATATCTTCTAATGAAGAGGAATTTATTCGTATATGTGTTCAAAATGATTCAAGTGAGCTAAGGAAAATTTGCATGTTTTAAAAACTATGACTTAAAACATTTCTAAGTCTTAACTGTTTGTTGCACTGTTGGTGAAATTTTCAGCTTATTTTCATTGGAGTCATAACAATGACAATTTTTATAAGGACAGAGATGCACCGAGATACAATAACAGATGGTGGAATTTTCATGGGAGCTTTGTTCTTTATTCTCATTATGATAATGTTCAATGGATTCGCGGAGCTTGCAATGACCATCTTGAAACTCCCTGTCTTCTACAAGCAAAGGGACCTTCTTTTCTATCCTTCATGGGCATATTCTTTACCTGCATTGATCCTTAAGACCCCAATCAGCATCTTAGAAGTTACCGTCTGGGTTTTCATGAGTTATTATGTCATTGGCTTTGACCCTGATGTTGGGAGGTGAGAAACTTAAACTAGCTAACACCATATCAGTTATGGCCTATATTTTGTGTGTCACCCATCTAATTTATTAAAGCTCTAATTGGCAGCTTTTTCAAAAATTACCTAGTACTCCTATGTCTTAGCCAGATGGCATCAGGACTGTTCCGATTAATGGGAGGATTAGGAAGAAATATAATTGTTGCAAACACTTGTGGGTCATTTGCTTTACTTACAGTTCTTGTCATGGGAGGATTCATCTTAACTCGAGGTAAATCCATTAATACATTGGGTTATGAGTTATGATAGTTATCATTATTTGTCTTAATGATGTAAAATTGAGTTTTAGTTGTGATTTTCGCTTTCTGATGCTTCAGATGATGTCAAGAAATGGTGGAAATGGGGTTACTGGATTTCACCATTGATGTATGCACAAAATGCCATAACTGTGAATGAATTCCTGGGGAAGAGCTGGAGACACGTGAGCCACGTTTCCTGCCTATTTGAAATTAAACCATGATAAATGGGCAATGTTCCTTTGATCAGAAGATATTACTGAAACTGAAACATATATTTGCATTGTAGGTTCCTCCTAACTCTACTGAACCATTAGGAGTTTTGGTCATGAAATCTCGTGGAATTTTCCCTGAACCGCATTGGTATTGGATTGGAGTGGGGGCTTTGATTGGATACTGTTTCCTATTCAATTTCCTTTTCACATTGGCGTTAAAGTATTTGGACCGTAAGTTTCTGTAATTAGATTTTCCAGTCCTCCATATGAATCTCATCTTTTTAATAGTTTCTCTAATTTGATTCAGCATTTGGGAAGCCTCAAGCAGTAATATCTAAAGAAACCTTAGCTGAGAGAATTGCTAGCAAGACTGGAGGGAATATTGAGCTATCATCAAGGGGAAGAGATTCTTCTGGTGAGTCGGTACTTAAATTAAACATTAGTGAGCTTTATATTCCCATGTGCTATAACATGATCAATGCAAAAAATTAATGCAGAGAGAAGAACAGGTGCATCATCGAGATCGTTGTCTTGGAAAGTTACTAGTGTCAATGAAGCTAATCAAAAGAGGAAGAGGGGGATGGTTCTTCCTTTTGAACCCCTTTCGATGAGCTTTGATGAAATCAAATATGCTGTAGATATGCCACAGGTATCTTGAATTTTATCAGGTTCAAAACTAGAAAATAGAATACAAAAGCAAGTAGTTAAAACTTCAATCAATTTTTGTGTAGAAATTGGTTAGCTTTATTGGATGTCCATGCATGAAAAAACAATACAGTGCAAAAGTTGGATCTTTGTCGTATAAAACATTAATAATACTTGGTAAAATATGATAACTGAACTTTATATGCTAAAAATTTTCATTGTTTCCAGGAAATGAAAGCTCAAGGTATTTCAGAGGAGCGGTTGGAACTTTTGAAGGGAGTGAGTGGAGCTTTCAGACCCGGAGTCCTAACAGCTCTGATGGGTGTTAGTGGTGCTGGCAAGACCACTCTAATGGATGTGTTGGCAGGAAGGAAAACCGGTGGTTATGTCGAGGGAACGATCAAAATTTCAGGGTATCCGAAGAAGCAGGAAACATTTGCTCGTATATCCGGGTACTGTGAGCAAACAGACATCCATTCCCCCATGTTACAGTCTACGAGTCCTTGGTTTTCTCTGCATGGCTTAGACTACCCCCGGAGGTCAATTCTGAAACCAGGATGGTATGCAGCTGTTAATTACTTGTTACATCTTTTGTTTAAGGCATGTAAGAAATATTTTTAAATCAAATTGTTGTGTTGCAGATGTTCATTGAGGAAGTTATGGAGCTTGTGGAGCTAAGTTCATTAAGGGACGCACTTGTAGGATTGCCAGGGGTGAATGGTCTTTCAACTGAGCAACGCAAGAGGCTAACAATTGCAGTTGAACTTGTTGCCAACCCATCCATAATATTCATGGATGAGCCTACATCTGGTCTTGATGCCAGGGCAGCAGCTATAGTAATGAGAACAGTAAGGAACACTGTCGATACAGGACGAACTGTGGTGTGTACCATCCACCAACCAAGCATCGATATATTTGATGCTTTCGATGAGGTGAGAACCGTTGGGAGTTTTGGTTGGCATTTATCTTTCTTGCCTTTTTTGAATCTAACACAAGTACTTAATGGACACAAAAAATACAGCTGCTTCTGTTGAAAAGAGGAGGTGAAGAAATATATGTGGGTCCACTAGGCCGCCATTCTTGTCATTTAATAAAGTATTTTGAGGTTAGTCTCATGAATGCATGATAAAATTAGTGGAATTCTTTTTATGTTTGGTGCTAAAGTCCTAAGTTTTCGCTTGTTGAAGGAAATAAATGGAATCCCAAAGATAAAAGATGGTTACAATCCAGCAACATGGATGTTGGAGGTTACTTCAGCACCACAAGAAGAAGCAATTGGTGTCAACTTTACCAACATATACAAGAACTCTGAGCTATATAGGTAGGATCCAGAAATTCATGTTATATGGTTTAAATTTAAAATCAAGTCAAAGCGCCGCAAGTGGTTTATGATTTTGGATTATTTTAGGAGAAAAGTTAACTGATTTGGAATGTGCAAACTACCATACCATAATTCTCATCATTACTTATACACTGAACACATTAATGCAAAGCTAGATACTCCAACTAGTGTTACCCCCTTAACCGAGGTCAATATAAGTTATCCAGGCTACACAATAGTTTAGGCTTAAATTTTCAATCTCTTATTTAAAAGAAGCTTACTGAATTATGTATTAATTGTTAAAACTCATCATTGCTTTTTATTTTATTTTATTTACAAGTTACAAAAAAATAAAAGGAATTAATTGACACTGTAAATAAATGGTACAGGAGGAACAAGGCATTGGTGAAGGAACTAAGCAACCCTGCACCTGGTTCCAAGGATTTATACTTCCAGACTAGATATTCACAATCGTTGCTCACTCAATGTATTGCTTGCTTATGGAAGCAGTATTGGTCTTACTGGCGAAACCCACCATACACTGCAGTGAGATTTTTATTCACAACTTTTATAGCTCTAATGTTTGGGACAATATTCTGGGATCTAGGCTCCAAAAGGTATGTAACTATTTAATGCAAAATAGTGCAAGCAATGTGATTCCGTGTTTTTAATCTCTCAATGGATTGAAATGGTTGTAATTGCAGAACAAGGCGACAGGACGTTTTCAACTCAATGGGTTCTATGTATGCTGCCGTTCTCTTTATAGGATTTCAAAATGCTGCATCGGTTCAACCCGTCGTGGCAGTTGAAAGAACGGTCTTTTATCGAGAAAGAGCCGCTGGGATGTATTCAGCACTACCATATGCATTTGGACAGGTAATATTGCAGTTCCAGAATTGGAACTTTCTGCAGCGATCTTATGTTATTAAACATCAAACATTGCCTAGTGAAGTTTAGGCTGATGGTTACCATTTATTTTCCAGGTTGTGATTGAGCTGCCATACATTTTGGTTCAGACTGTCATTTATGGAATTATAGTGTATGCGATGATCGGATTTGAATGGGCTTCCCACAAGTTCTTCTGGTATCTCTTCTTTATGTATTTCACCTTCTTATACTTCACCTTCTATGGGATGATGACTGTGGCTGTCACTCCCGACCACAATATTGCTGGCATAATTTCATCTGCCTTTTTTGCACTTTGGAATCTTTTCTCCGGATTCATCATCCCCCGAACGGTACGTCTAGTAACCCTTTTTGCACACTTTGTTAATGCAAGAAAAGACTGAGAACACATCTAATGTATTCAATCTTTTTGTTCCCATGGCAGAGAATTCCTGTGTGGTGGAGATGGTATTATTGGGTTTGCCCTATTTCTTGGAGCTTGTATGGACTAATTGCTTCACAGTATGGTGACGTACAGGAAAATTTTGAGTCCGGTGAAACGGTGCAACATTTCGTAAGAAACTATTTCGATTTCAGGGAGGAATTCGTGGGAGTCGTTGCAATTGTAGTAGTTGGTATATGTGTGCTCTTCGGATTCATCTTTGCATTCTCAATCAAAGCATTTAACTTCCAGAAGAGATGAGGCTACCATTTTCTCAATTGCAGATTCAAATAAGTTTTCCTCATTTAAGATGCATAATGTTCAGCTTCTCAGGGAAGAAGAAAGATAAACATGATCAGTGAGGAGTTTTGTTCACTTTGCTCTCTGTATTGAATAGGTATTCTACTTCTTTTGCCAATTAGTCTATCATCTTCCATTTAAGTACGTTATATATTTCCCATATTTGTATCTACAACTTCCATGTAAAGTTTGACAGTAAAAGAAATCGTATTAACACATTTATAAAATACTTTTATATAACTTTTTTTACCACAATATCTAGAGGTGAGAGTTCGATCAAATCGAGTTAAAAAATTTCGGGTTGACGAATCATATTTTTATCATAATAATTCGATTTGAAATTTTTTCGAATCGAGTTGAGAAATAAAATTCAAGTTGAGTTGAATTAAGTGAAATTATTCGAGTTAAATTAAAAAAATAAAAATATCAAATAAAAATATTGTTAAAGTTTATTATTTTGGTCCCAAAATCATTTTCTTAAAAAATTTTAAATTTTCAACTTTATTTGTATATTCTTTAGAATTTTTTTAAAATTTTTTATATATATTTTTAAAATATAAATTTTAGAATTTTTATAAATATTTTGAATTTTAAAAATTAATTTGAATTTTTTTGTAATTTTGTTGATAGAGATCAATTTGCTCATTTTCAGAATTAACAAGGACCAAAGGGGTATTTACATCAATCTATTATTTGAATTATTTGAGTTATTTGAATTATATAATTCAACCCAACTTGAATTTAAAACTCGAATCACTTATTAGAGTTGACTCAAATAATTCGATTCAATTAACTCAAAATTCAAATTTTTTTCGATTTTTTCGAATCAAATCGAATTTTGCTCACCCATATGTATATCATCAACTTTTCCCTTCACACAAACTTTTTAAAATGGTTTTTTAAACCAAACAACAAAGCCAAAAATTTAACTTTCCATTTTTGCAAAAGCCCATTTGGTTGAAAAACTATAAACTCGTCATTTCCTCATTTATCATCTTAATTGTTTTAAAAAAATTATATTAATTATTATTAGCCAAACAATTGCTAAGCAATAAACTATCACAATGAAGGAATGACAAGGGAGTGAGCACTCTATCATTAAAATAGAAAAACAATAAACAAATAGAAAACACAAGATTTGTTTACCCAATCCAGTTTTCTACATTTGCGAAGCCTAGCTCAGTGAGAAATATATACTCTCTTCAACAATTACAACAAATGATTCTAACCTATCACACCTCATGACAATTTTCCTCACTTTTATACCTTGAAAACTCGATACTCTCACCATTAAATTCACCCATTGTGAATTCAACAAATAAAACCACAACACTAAGGTTTTACTATCAAGATGCACTCATACAACAATATTCCTCACAAGAACCGATTAAGTGCTTAATTCTCCCAGTAAAAAAACTTATAAAGTCCCTCAATTAAATAAATTATATTCAAGACTTACTAACATAGAAGATCTATCACAATCCTATTAAGACAATAACAAGATAAGCTTAATACAATGTACTAATAACAAGTAATGTAAATATGGACTATTGGCAGCTAATCAATCAAAGTTCCAATCTAATCTAATATCCGTGATCCTATAGACTGACTTGGATGATCTGATTCGATATAATCTCCAAAATATATCCCCAATGCGATATGATCTCTATTGATGGGTTATATATCATCCAAATACTCAGCACAACTCATAAATATCATTTAATAAATTGCCAACACTTTAAATATGAAAATTGTCTCAACACAATTTAGTGGCCAGGGACTGGAAACTCCCTTAGCACTCAATTTGTCAATTCCATATTTCAACAACATCCCATTTTGGCAATTTGTTGAACAAAATATTCACAACGTAGGAAGTGTATCATCAAGTAACCACAACTACCCCTTAGCACATTTCCATTAACTCAAGAAACTTAAAAAATAATTAAGCAATTAATCATTAATGCTAAGATCAATTTGCATCAATAACCAACCAATAATAATTATAACTAAGAAAAGTTGATTAAGCATTAAATGTTAAAATCAAACGTCGATAATGACCATGAATCGCAAAGAAAGAGAAAAAAAAAGAACACACAGATTTACGTGGAAACCTTTTCCAGAAAAAAAACCACGAGCAGATGAGAAGAAAATTCACCAACTATTAAATTCAAATGATACAAGAGGAGAGACGACTATGTCTATTTATAGGTTTAAAAACCTTATCTAATCAAAGTCTAATAGAAGCAATGCAGTAAGGTTGAAAGACCTTATTCAAATCAATATAAAATACAAGAAGTATACTTTTATACGGATTCACTCAGCCTTTTGCCCCCACAGATCCCCCTATCTTGCCACTTTTTTTAACAAGATTTTGGGTCACACAACTCTAACAATCCCCACATTGACACGAATTCTCAACGAACAAGTTCTCCACCTCTTTTATGAAACCCCTTAAGGGTTAATCTTCAATAATGAACACCAACCAAGTCTAAGCAATTCTCAAACTTGGTTATAGAAAGTGACTTAGTCATCATATTGCAGGATTATCATAAGTACTAACTTTGCTCATAGCAATATCACCACAAGCAATAATATCTCGCATAAAATGTTACCAAACATCAATGTGCTTTGTTCTCTCATGAAACATTTGATCCTCAGTAAGGAAGATGACACTCTAACTATCACAAAATACTGTACTAATTTGAAGGTTTTTATTGAGTTCACCAAAGAGTTCCTTTAACCAAATAGCTTCTTTACAAGCCTCAATAATCTTCATGTACTTAGCTTTAGTGGCAAACAAAGAGACTGTAGTTTGCAAAGTGGCTTTCTAACTAATTACACAACCTCCAATTGTAAAGACATACTCAGTGAGAATCTTCTTCTATCAAGTTCTTCAGTAAAATCTGCATCAACATACCCAATGACTCCATCTCTAATTCTTCAAAATTGTAACCAAACATTAGTAGTACCTCATAAGTATCTCAAAATCCACTAAACTACTTTCTAGTGTTCTTCACAGGGATTTTCCATGTATCTACTAACTACACTGACTGCATATGATAAATCCAGAGTGAGAAAACCATAGAATACATGAGAGATCCTACTACACTAGAATATGGAACACGTGACATGTAGTCAATGTCATCATCTAATTGTAGAGGTAAAGTCAATGAAAGTCTGAAGTGGGCTGCTAATGGAGTACTATCAGGCTTGGCACTTTGCATATTGAATTTGCAAAGAACTTTCTCAATGTACCCTTTCTGACTTAGGTACAATTTACATGTTTTTCTATCTCTAAGAATCTTCATCCCTAGTATCTTCTTTGCTACTCCCAAATCTTTTATCTCAAATTCATAAATAGTTGGCCTTTTACCTTTCTTATCTCTTCTTTATCTTTGGCTGCTATCAACATGTCATCAACATAAAAGAGAAGATATACAAATGAACTATCACTATTTTTCTTAGAATAAACACAACTATTAAAACTGTTTCTTTTGAAATCATGGGTAATCATAAATGAATCAAACCTCTTGTGCCATTGCCTTGGTGACTATTTCAGGCCATAAAGGGGTATTTTCAATAAGCAAATATAGTCCTCCTTTTCTGGGGTTAAAAAAGCCTCTGCTTGTTACATGTAAATATCTTCCTCAAGTTCTCTATGCAAGAACAATGTTTTTACATCTAACTGATCAAGCTCCAAATCATATATGGCCACCATACCACGCAAGGCTTGAATCAAACAATGCTTCACAATTGGAGAAAACACGTCTGTGAAGTCTACACTTGGAATTTGACTGTAACCTTTTACAACAATTCTTGATTTGTATCTGGGTTCTTCAACTCTTAGAGTCCTTCTTTCCTCTTGAACACCCATTTACAATGAACAACCCTTTTAACTTAAGGAAGCTTCACTAGATCCCATGTTTTATTCTTATAGGGCTATTTCATCTCTTCTTGCATAGAAAACATCCACTTTTCCAAATCTTCACAGCTAACTACGTCGGAGTAGATGGCTCTTGATTTGCATCTATATCTTCAGCAATGTTTAAAGCACAAGTCACTAGAATAGCCTTGGCGTACCTCTTTGGAGGTCTAATCTCTCTTCTAGGCCTGTTTTTGGCAATAGAATATTATGGTGAATAAACAAATCTATTTTGAGCTTCTGCACTAACTTGAGGAGTTGAATCTGTTGTAGATCTTGATAAATCTAAAACTCCGTTTGCTTTTACTGTATTTATTGGAAGATTTTTAAGAAATAAGTTAGATAGCATAGTAGTTTCATAAAAAATGACATATCTATTAATCAAAACTTTCTATTTCAGAACACTATAACTTATGCCCTTTAACGTTAGCATATAACCAGAAATATATTTTTAATGGATCTAGGTTCCAATTTCCTGTTATCAACATGAGAGTACGCAAGACACTCAAAAATTTTATAATCAGAATAATCAGCAAGATTACCAAACCATACCTCTTGTGGAGTCTTTTTCTCAATGACTACAGATGGAAATAGGTTAATCAAAAAACATGCAATAAAGATCGCTTCAGCCCAAAATGACTTCGGTAAACAAGCATTTGACACATACATCGAACCTTTTCAATGATTGTTCTATTCATCCATTCTGCAACGCTATTTCTATTCATCCATTCTGCAACCATATTTTGCTGTGGATTATGATGAATTGTTAGGTTTCTTATGACCCATTCTAATTTTCACATTTCATTAAACTCATCAAACAAACTCTAAGCCATTGTCTATGCGAAGGTGTTTTATCTGTTTCCTGTCAACTTCTCGATCATAGTTTTCCAAGCTTTAAACGCGGAAAACCATCACTTTTTTGCTTCAGGAAGGATGCCCAAACTTTTCTAGAAAAGTCATCAATAATCATCAGCATATAATCAGCACCACCCCTTGAAGGTACTCTAAATGGTCCCCAAAATTAGAATGAATATAATCCAGTGTTCCCTTCATGTTATGGATTTCTCTAGTGAATCGAACTCTCTTTTGCTCCCCCAAATGTAGTGCTCACAGAACTTAAGTTTGTTAAAACTTTGTCCATCAAGAAGTCCTCTTTTGCTCAATTTTATTATGACGTTTTCACTCATATGCTCTAGACACAATGCCAAAGTCTAGTAACATTATCATCTAACAAGGAATAGGAAGGACTACTGCATCACCAATATAGTTGAACGTTGCAAACATATAATTTTGCAGTCTTTCTCTATCCTTTCATCACAATGAGGGAACCCTTGCAATCTTTAGAACCCCACTTTCAGTTGTATACTTGTACCCTTTTGAATCAAGAGTACTTAACAAAATAAATTCATCTTCAATTCATATACATGTTGAACGCAACTAAGTGTTCTAATGACTCCATCGAATATCTTATATTGATTGTGCCAACATCCGCGGTTTTACATGAAACATTATTTCCCATAAAAGTAACACCTTTGGGTACATTTCATATGTTGTAAACAATCTCAATTGGCACTTATATGGACGGTACAACAGAATCGAGAATCTACTCCTCACTCACTTTAGAATTGTTAGTAGAAGCAACTAGAAGTTCACCATCCTGTAGTCTTTTACAAACATCAGCTTCACCGGATTGTTCTAGTTGTTTTCCCTTTTGATTGCTACCTCCCTTTTTGTAACAACTCATTTTAGGGTCAAGTTAGAACAGTGGTTTTGGCACCATAATTCGAATTAAAATGTTAATTTTATTATTTTTTAAGGTCTACCATATGACTGAATGATTGTGTGAAAATTTTGTCAAGAAATTTTATTGATAGTTGTCTAATTTGACTAATAGGACTAAATTGCAATAGGTGCAAAATGTATTTCTAGATGCTAGAGTGTCTAATTGAAATGAAATTTTTAAATTGGAGATCCTTAAATGGTAATTAGATCATTATACTTTAAGTTGGACAAAAATGGACATGGATGGGTTAAAAATTTTGAAGTTAGGCATTAAGGGAATTTTGTCATTTCGTAAATAAAGACAAAATAAACAAATAAAAAGATGTCATCTTCTCAAATTAGTCCCCATGGTCGAAATTCACAGGTTCTCCATAGGTAGGGTTTGGCCACTTTCAAGCTCGATTGTAAGTCCATTCTTGCCCCGTTTTAATGATTTTATTTTTTGTGATTGTTGGAACTATTTGAAAGAAAAACAAAGTCAAAAAGTGAAAATTTGTATATATTGATGTCTAAGGTAGAAATTATGTTTGGTGTAATAAACAAATACAATGATTTTTGATAAATGTTAAAAGACATGTAAAAATTAAAAGTTATAAAATGAAAAAATGAAAAATGTGGGCTGTTATGAGTAAGAAATAGTTCGGCTAGGCTTGGGTGTGCTGAAATTGAATGAAAAATCATTTTATGAGCCTAGGGAATAAAATGTAAAAAGTTGAAAATTAGGGGAAAATGTAATTTTTGCCATAGAGGTGTTTTGGGATTAAATTGAATAATGTATGATTGAATAAGTTAAATGTGGTATTATAGATCAAGAAAGACCGAGGTTTCTAACCTAGATCGGGGAAAGAATAAAGTTGGTGGACTAAATTGAACAGTTAGCCATTTTTTACCGGAGGTAAGTCGTATGTTTAAAAATAAGCTTTAATATGATTTGTATTTATTGCTTTAATATTGCGTGAATTGTATGCTTGATTTGTGAATGAGTATAATCCTACGAATGAGTTCAACGACGAATCGACAAGCTGAATCCCGTTTTAACCTTAGGAATAGGGTAGGATTACAAAATGTGATAGTCATAGTGTATTATGTGTCT